>NW_027420760.1:0-145794 GCF_009905375.1 Apium graveolens | reverse complement strand
CCGACCTCCCGAAGGGCGCCCAAGTTCGACCAAAGTGCCAAAATCTGGCGGAACCTCCGGCGAATTTTCCGGCGAACTTTTCCGACCATTTTTCAAAAGTGGTTAGTTTTAGCTTCTTATATGTTCTTTGTATTTAAGCTTTGTACTTAACTTCTCCACTTCATCTTAAGCTCTAATAGCTCTAATACAAGTTCTCTTATAAAAGAAGTTCTCGGGGAGAACTTAGATTCGAACTCGGAATTCGAATAAGTACTTGAACTTCATAAAAATCATTCCAACGAGAAGATCTAAAAAGAAAAGTACTTTATCTCCAAGGGGAGATTATATTTGACACATGTACGAGTTAGCCATTATTTCTTGCACTTTAATTGGATCTTGGCTAACACTCATTCGTGCTCATAAAATAATTACGAAGTTTAAGTGTAATCCCTTCTAGCATCTTTAGTGCTCTCCGGGGGATTATTACTTGTCTCATATAAACATTTCGTAATTTGTCAAATCTTAAAACGGAACGTACGAGTTAGACAATTACTAACGCTCTTTAATTGGATCTTGTCTAACTAATAATGTACATATAAAATATTACGAAGTAAAAGTGTAATCCCTTCTAACATCTTTAGTGTTCCGGGGGATTATAGCTTGTCTCATATAAACTACTTCGTAATCATCCGTTATTTAAAGACGAATCAAATCCACGAGTTAGCCAATTATTTTCACGCTCTTTAATTGGATCTTGGCTAACACATATCGTGTATATAAACAATTACGAGACATATCGTATAATCCCCTTCTAACATCTTTCAGTGTTTGTGGGGTTATTATTCGATATATATAAACTACTCGTAATTATTCGTCTAAACTTCAAAAGCACGATCTTACACCAATTACTTGCACTTCTATTATTTGGATCTTGGCTAAAAATCATAAAACTTATACAAGTACTTGAAGTTAAAAGTATACTTTGACCACATAAGTGTCAAAATATAAGTATACTAAAATCCTTAAGCCTACGAGCGTAGATGATAAGTTACAATTCCGAGATTGTAACTAAAGTATTCTTCGATTTATAAATACATAATCGAAAGAAGAAGAATACTAAAGAAGTCATAAGCCATAAGTGCTTAACATAAAAAGGGACTTCTCATATTATTCCACAACTTTATCAAAACTATAAAGGAGTAATTGTAAATATACTTGACCATCTTGTATTATTCTTAAGTCAAGTATTGTTATTTAGTTTTAATATTCTTATTGGAATATTATACTACTTGTGGGGTAGTACAGTAAAATACTAGTTCAAACCATCTTTTCAATACTTGGTTTGTTTATGAATTGTCTTATTAGTTTTGTAGTGAGGTGAAGTGACGTGAGGTGATTCTCGTTCTAAGACCCAAGTCCTAGACGTACTCACGGGGAGTTAGTAGTCTTCGCACCGTGAAGAAGAGGAAAGACCCAAGACCGGATCACTAAGATCCAAGACCGACAAAAGCTAAGGAAGCCAAGTCCACACAAATGCTCTACAACAACTTTGAAGAAATAGCGGGGAGTTATTGTCTAAGATAAGTTGTGTAGGTATTACATTTATTTTGAGGTGGTGACCCTTGTGTTACGCACCAAGATAAATACTTGTAAAGGGTGTAAAGGCTTCTCCGCCTACTAAATGAGCGAGTTTATTATAAGGGAAAATCCCGAGTCCGGGAGAGGAGCTCGGGGACTGGAGTAGGGGTGAGCGAATCTATTAGAGGTTGCGCCATCGCGAACCAGGATAAAATCACCGTGTGGTATTTTATTTCCTTGCACTTTATCTTCCGCACATATAAACTGCATAACCACTCGGTAAAGTTTTAAAAAGGGATAAAATATTTTTAAAAGCCACAACAATTTTTAAATTGGTAATTAAGCTATTCAACCCCCCCCTTTAAGCTTAAAATAGCCCTCATACGGGACCTTACATCAGCGATAACAAACATCATCCTTATAGACATTATTCTCATTACTGGAGAATATGTGTCAAAGTAGTCCAGACCTTTATGTTGCTTGTATCCTTTAATTACAAGTCTTGCCTTGTACTTGTCGATAGTACCATCAGTTTTAACTTCTTCTTGAAAACCCACTTGTTGCCTAACAGTTTACAACCGTTTGGAAAATCAACTAATTCCCAAGTATGATTCTGCAGAATTGAATCAACTTTTTTTTAATGGCCTCTTTCACATGGGGCCATCGGGTGAGGTAACCGCTTCCTCATAGGATTTCGGGTCACCTTCCTCGAGCAAATATGTCATAAAGTCAGACCCATAAGATTTCTCCGTACGTTGTCTTTTGCTCTTTCTCACTACCCCCACATTTTCATCCTCACTTTCTTCACTCTCATTATTGTTATCTATAGACTTATGAGCTCATTTAGACGTTGTAGGAGGTTCTTTTCCTGGATTGCAAGGAAATGTCGTCTAAAAAAATGAGGCATTCCTAGATTTTATAATCATATTCTTCTGAATGTCAGGAATCTTAGAATCATATACGAGAAATCGATATGCAGTTCTATGTGGTGGATATCCGATAAAGATACAATCCACAGTCTTTGGACCAATCTTCACCTTCTTAGGTGTAGGGACCAATACCTTTTCCAGGCACCCCCACACTTTCAGGTGTTGGTAACTTGGTTTCTTTTTCTTCCACATTTCATAAGGACTTACATCCTTATTCTTGCGCATAGTAATATTTAAAATATTATTCACGCTTAAAATGGCTTCCCCACACATCGACTGCGGAAGTCCAGGGCTTAGCAACATTGCATTCATCATTTTTTTGAGAGTGCGATTCTTCCTCTCAGCCACTCCATTTGGCTGAGGGGAGTATGGTACAGTGACCTCATGGATTATACCATGTTGTGAACAGAATTCCCCAAAGGGTTCAACATATTCACCTCCACGATCATTTCGTATCGTTTTGATTTTCTCAGTTTGTCGTGTCTTAACTTCTTCCTTATAGATTTTAAATTTATCTATACTTGGTCTTTGCTTTTCAGCAAATATACATAGCAGTATTTTGTACAGTCATCTATGAATGTAATAAAATACTTGTTTCCTCCTCTAGTTGGAGCGAATTTTAAATCACATATATCGCTATGTATTAGGTCTAGCACTTTGGTGTTTCTTTCCACACGTTTAAATGACGATCTCGTTAATTTTGCCTCAACACAAGTCTGACACTTATATTTTGTATCAATTGTTAATTTTGGTATGTATTATTTTACACTTAACCTTCGTAAAGTGTCATAATTAACATGTTCTAATCTAGCATGCCATAAATTAGGAGACTCAAGCAAGTAAGCAGAAGAATTCTTCATTTCATTATCGTCCTTAATGGACATAACATTGAGCTTAAATAGCCCATCAGTTACATAGCCCTTGCCTACAAACATACCACTCTTAGATAAAACAACTTTATCTGACTCAATTACAAAATGAAAGCCATGATTATTCAACAAAGAACCAGACACAAGGTTTTTGCGAATATCAGGCACATACAGTACATTCTTCAAAGTCAGATTCTTCCCAGAGTTCATCTTTAGAATCATCGTGCCTTCACCTTCAACAGTAGAAGTCGCTGAATTCCCCATGCAAAGCTTCTCACCAGCATCGGAAGCCTTAAGGCTAGAGAAAATCGCCTTGTCTGAGCAAACATGCCTAATAGCACCAGTATTAATCCACCACTCACGCGGATTGGAGCCGACTAGGTTCACTTCAGAGACCGTAGCACAGAGGTCTATATCACCCATCTCCTTGGACATGTGATCGACCATGTTTGCTTCTTTCTTCTTGTTGGCCTTTTTGGGCCTCTTGCAATCAGAAGACCTATGACCCACTGTATCACAGTTGTAGCACTTCCCTTGGAATTTCGATTTCGAAATCCCTCCATTGGGTGCCAGTTTTTCCCTTTTACCAGAAGTGGCCTTCTTTTGCTTGGAGCTTTCAACATGCTCCACCATGTTTGCCTTCTCAGTAGCAACATTCATGCGTTAGGGTTAGTCGCCTGCTGGTGAACCCCATCAGATCCAGTGATCTGTGCGTTGGGATCAGCCGTCATATTTCATCGTATTGTTCACAGTGTTATCGTTCATAGATCTGTTACTCTACAAAACAGGTAGAGAAACAGATGTATTAGTCACATATATTAATACTAATAGCTTTAAGATTGTGATTCACAATCTGCGATAATAACATACAAACATACGAATAACAGAAAGAACAAAAATGATATAAATGGAGAAGTTCTCGAGTCCAGGGTATAACTGTCTCATTAAAGCTATTACGGCCCTCACTGTATGTGCGAGTCGTTAGCCTCCCAGGATAAAACGAGAAAACGACGTTGCTGCACGCACAGCGCCTTCGGCGAACAAGAACGGAGCAAGAAACTATCACCAGAATAGAGTATGGTTTTTGTTTAGGAGGCGACTGTGTGGTATATTTCGAATTAATGAATAAACCCTAAACCTGATATATAATATATGGGCTTGAGGGAAAATGTGTGAGGTACTTCACGTGTAAGTAAATAAACCGCGGTAATTAATAATCAAATCCACAATTGAATCAGATTATTATTATGCAAATCAATTATAATAATTCGTATAAAAAATGAATTAAGAATTTAAGAGCCCAATCCCAGTGGAAATTAATTTAGCAAAACCAGTCCATCCGTAATTATTCGGGCCAATTTTTCAGCTACATTCGTGTCCGCACCGCGCACACGCGGGTAACCTCGAGGGCTTCGCAAGCCTCTGATTGGCCCTCGAAGCCCAAGATTTGCACCCCTGCGGGCAAGTAGGTGTTGGAGCAATACATAAGTAACACATTTGAACACTACATAAGTGTTTTACTATTTAAAGCTATGCATTCTCCTTTGCACATTCAATGTGGGACTTTCATTATTCTACACAAATTTCCACCAGCTAAGAGGACTAACTTTGAATGATCATATCGCATCCATCTCTTAGTCATTTTGAGTGATTCAAAGTGCCTCATAAGCTCTCTTAGTCGCCCGCACGCGACATTCGTCCACTCATACTATGTCTCAAATTGACTTGACAATGTGGTACTACTACCCAGATTTTCCAACAATAAATCTTAAGTTCGTAGAGTAAGCTCCAATGATCTTATAATTTCTGCAAAAACAACTTTGGGGAAAAAACTGTATATGGAATAGTTATCCTTTACAGCTTATTTTACATGTAAAATTTATGTTACTGCAAGTTGCATTTGCAATATCTGCAGTCACCAGGCGGGCCTGCCCTTGCATTTTCAGTGAATAAACTAGTCCAATTCATGCACTCACCTTGGTGAATAAACTAGCGTCTCTTGGTTACCTCAAAGCCCCCAGCATGTGTGGCTTGTACATTATCTCTAGACCTACGGCCTCAACTTTGTTATGGACAGAAACTTTACATCCAGCTATGTTGCCTATTACGGATGCACTCAGATTAGTTGGTCTTTTCGCAAGCAACGAACAGTGGCACGCTCATCCACTGAAGCAGACTACAGAACTGTTTCCGCTGAGCAAAAAATGGTGTACTAATCTGCTTCAAGAGCTCCAGCTACCACTATGCTCAATTCCACGGATATGCTGTGAAAATGTAGGATCTACATATCTATGTAAATATCCAGTATTTCACAGTCGTATGAAGCACAGAACCATGTATTTTCACTTTGTGTGTGACCAAGTTTATAAAAAGGCATGGTAGACGTCACTCATGTTGGTTCTAGCCAGCAGTTTGCCAATTCTCACACAAACCCATTTTCCAGGTCTTTATTTCAGTCTCAGATAAGCAAGCTCATCCTCATAGACACGACACCGATCTTGACTTCCAGAGTAAGGATGATAATTGATAAACTATAGTTACTTCAGTTACTACAATCAAACTAGAACTGATGTAATTACAGTTACTTCTTGGATTAATATTAGTTTACCATATTAAGTTACGACCAATCAAAGACTGTTTTGAATAATTGTATAAAGATTGCCTACTTGTTATATTTCAACTGATAAATCTGTTCAAGTGATAAGTTAGAAGAATTTAACAAACCAGAAATAGTACTTCTAACTTATTATAGATTATAAGTAACCAACCGAAGATCTGAAAACATATATAATCCAACTACAACACATTTTACATGTCATTTGCTTCCGCATATTACACACTTTGCACTAATACATACTCCATCTGCTATAAATATAACAATGACTTGATAATATTATTATGTGAAAAGTCTGCTTTGTCTTTTGCAGCAAGTCATTATTTGGTGGCTTGGTATTCAGTAATATTCCCTGTGTAGTTGGTGCTGGAACAAGATCTGTCTCTATAAATCTATAATTCAAAGACAGTTACATATATTGCAGATATGGCTCAGGAGATGACAGACAGGAACGGGAACGATGGAGATATTGCTCTCTCTGTACTTGAGGATAATATGCATGAACCCTCCGGTGACCACTCCAGTGACGGCTGTTTGTAACTCTTCCTTTTATACAAAAGGTAAGTAGGTAACAAATAATAACAAATACTACAATCTATAAGTGTTTTGGCTAGATTGATAATTAAAGTTAAGTTTTCTTTCCGGTTCTCTGTTTTGTTAAGTAGCTAGAGACTTAGGTTTTTAATTTCCCTTAACCTGGAAATAAAATCAAAAGAGTTTTTTTTTATATATAGATAGCAGGCACATGCCAGGAGTCCAATCCTTGACATCTTTATGAGAAACCAAGATCTCGACCACAGCACCAACCCTCTCCAATCCTTGACATCTTTAAGAAAAACTAAGACCTCGATCACTGTATGAACCCTATGTTGGCAAAGAAGTTTCCTTGTCTTTTTTCTCGGAACGTTATAGTTTCAGAGAGTTGCTCAGATTTGTATCAATGAGCATGCTTATATAGAAGTCTTGAATTCGAAAATGGAACTCTTCTTTACAATCCCAAAAATGAAGTTTTAAGTGAAGGACAGTTTTGGTAGCATGAAATTTATTTAGTAACTATCAATCGGCACCATTCGGAATATTGTCCCATAAACAAGATCTTAAACTCATTGTATCATCTTTAATTTTGTAAACTAATAATGAGAACTATAAACAGGGAAACCACAACACAGAGCTATTTGCAGAAATATTAAGCAACTCTAACACAGCAACACTG
Source organism: Apium graveolens (assembly GCF_009905375.1). Classification (NCBI taxonomy): domain Eukaryota; kingdom Viridiplantae; phylum Streptophyta; class Magnoliopsida; order Apiales; family Apiaceae; genus Apium; species Apium graveolens. The sequence continues at coordinate 138,612 of NW_027420760.1, read as the reverse complement.
TATCGAGTTTATGAATTACATTACATACTTCGATAAGTATGATTGAATCTATTATTAACCTTGTCATGAATATACTAGTCAATGAATTACTGAAATATTTACATGCAGCTAATTGCAGAGATGTTGGGCACATATTTTCTAATATTTGCGGGAGATTGCGCGGTGACGGTTAATTTGTCAAAGGACAAAGTGGTTACATTGCCGGGAGTTGCTATGGTATGGGGACTGGCTGTAATGGTGATGATTTACTCAATTGGACACATTTCTGGTGCTCATATTAATCCTGCTGTCACCATTGCATTCGCCTCTGTCAAGAGATTTCCGTGGAAACATGTAACTAACTATCTCCTGTGTTAACCCGTTAATGACCTAAATTTTGGTTTCTATTAACTTTATATATTCATTTTTATGATGATTTTAGCAAGTTTAAATATTTTTTATGACTAAATTTTGATACATTTACGAACACAACCTAGACTCATCTAAGAGCACGCCTTAAGATAGCCTCTCACATTTAAAAACAGACATCACGCCACAAACGATGAAATATAATAGCCTAACAGTACCTACACTCATCTAAGAGCATGCTTTGAGCTAAATTTTGTACAACATTTGCTAGCACGATCTTAAATTTTTTATAATGTTAGGTACCAGCTTATGTTGCAGCACAAATTATAGGGGCAACGTTAGCCAGCGAAACGATCAGGTTAATTTTTCAGGGTACTAAAGACATATCTCCGGGAACATTTCCGACAGGGACAAACCTGCAGTCTTTGGTGTTGGAGTTTATAATCACATTCTTCCTGATGTTTGTTATATCTGGTGTGGCCACCGATAACAGAGCTGTAAGTCTTCTTTCTTCACCTTGTTAATTAACCTGGTTAAAATGATATCCGAATTCCTAATACTCATTCGAGTTGAACAGATTTTTTAAATCCGCCTTCTATATACTTTGTCACGTTTAGGAATTGTTTTTTTCATGATGATTGGCTTCATTCAGTTTTAAATCGCTGTCGTCTATGTCAATGGCGTGTATTATTGAAGGAAATTTGCAACTTGAATAGATTAATAGTATAACAAAAAAAAATTCTCAACTATGCCTTGATAATTTTATTTTAAGCAATAAGCATCGAACAAATGCATGGGACCCTAATTTCTATCAACACTCTAGCCGAAAAAATCTAGTAGTTGAATTCTTTTTTCCTTGCGGAGATCAAGAGTTCGAGTAAATAAAGTGTTAGTAGAGTGATTGAGGAATAATGGACCAAAATGTCGCTTTTGAGTGCTAAATGGTCCAAAATGTCACTTTTGAAAATAATGGCCCAAAATGTTATTTCATAACGATACTTCGTCTTCCGTTTTGTATTTTTAATGTAAAACGGTACTTAGTGTGCCGTTTTGGTACTTTAATATTTTTTTTAATTTTTTTATAATGTGCAAAACGGTGGTTGAAGTAGCGTTTTGGCTCAAAACGGTACATCATATAGCGTTTTGTACCAAAACAGAACTTTATCTACCGTTTTACGCATAAAAAAAATTCAAAATGCCAAAACGTCACACGAAGTTCCGTTTTAGGTGTTTTGCATAAACGGTACACAGTGTACCGTTTTGAAGTGACATTTATGGTTATTTTTAACCCCCAAAGTGATATTTAGAACCAACACCCGTGATTGACCTCTCAGATATACGGAAAATTAACCGAGTCCTAGATTTTTTGGAGACGTACGGAATAGATCCGATATCTGAATTTTAAGGCCTTGATTTTTGTTAAACGTTAATGCAGATTGGCGAACTTGCAGGGCTTGCAATTGGAGCTATTGTGTTACTTAATGTGATTATTGCAGGGTACGTATAATGTACAACATTATTTTCTCTCCCCAATTTTTATTTCAAATATAATCAATACTCGCTCTATCTTATTGTTTCTTATATTTTTTGATTTATTATTCAACTTTTTACATTTCTATAAACAATAAAAACTTCAATGGATCATTATAGGACTTCAAGAAATAGGTGAAAAAGTAGTATCATCGTAATATACTGTTTGACAAATATGATAAGTCGACTGAATAACTTATAAGTCCGCAACAACTTATCGACGAACGTTTGTCGACTCAATTTATAAGTTGAATTTATAATTTATAAGATATTAAGTTGAATGTTAGTAACGACGTACTTTTCTCAACTTATTTTTAATTTTTCGTTTTTTATTAATTTTAGTTTTAAAAATATTTTTTAATATTAATCTAACTTTAAATATAAGAATTAAGATATTATATTTAAAATATTATTTATTTTAGTCGATTTAAGTAAAAAAATTGAATTATAAGTAAAATTATCTAAACACTTATATAACTTATAAGCATTCATCAATTTATCACTTATAAATCATTTATTTAGTTTAAGTTTAAATCATAATTTATTTATTTTAAGATTTATGAAAGGGGTACCCTATGGTTGAAGTATCTATCCTAAACCTTTTTTTTTCTGTTATTCTGATTCTCTGAACTTTTCTTGGAGTCGTTTTTATGATGGCTCATTTGTGAAATGGGTTGTTTGACAGACCAATAACAGGGGCATCAATGAATCCAGCAAGAAGTTTGGGCCCAGTTTTGGTGACGAGCCGCTACGACGGGATTTGGATATATCTGTTGGGTCCAATAGCTGGGGCAATATCTGGTGCCTGGATTTACAATATTATGAGATTCACAAACAAGCCACTTCGTGAAATTACCAAAAATGCCTCCTTTCTTACTAGAATTTCGCCCAGGAAATAATTCATCTAATATTTTTGTGCTCAATATTAACAGTGATGTAAAAACTAGCTATATAGTGTTATATCGAACCTCTGTAAAATTAAATAGAGCAGAAAGATAGATAAAGAGAGTGATTAGGGAGAAAAAAGAAGCTGCTTGGTACATTTTCATTTTTAACAAATGAGGTTATTTATAGCCAATACAAGCAACATGTTCATTAAATGCAATGTGAAATATCTACTCCTATGAATCTAGCATTACTATTTAACTTTTGACTACATGACAATCAACTTATAACACTCCCCTCTGATTGTCATGATAGTATGGATCATAAATTGCCTCGTTAAAATCTTGTCAAAGAAAAACCCAGTGGGATAAAAACTTTGGCGAAGGAAAAAAAGTACAATCTCCCCTTGGAAAAACTAATCATTCTCCGAAGTTTTGTTTTAAAAAATTTTTGAATCGTCGCATTCCAATGTTATGTCGTAACTTCCCAAATGTTTGAATTCGGTAATGATTTCGTGAATAAATCCGCAAGGTTGTCACATGATCGAATTTGTTGTATATCAATTTCTCCATTCTTTTGAAGTTCGTGAGTGTAAAAGAATTTTGGTGAAATGTGTTTCGTCCTGTCTCCTTTGATATATCCTTCCTTAAGTTGATCATGCACGCAGTGTTGTCCTCAAACATGACAGTAGGACTTCTTGTGATGTCCGGTAATCCACATGATTCTTGAATATTCTTGATGATAGACCGCAATCAAACACATTCTCTACTGCCTTTAGGAATTGCAATAAGTTCCGAGTGATTTGTTGAGGTTGCCATTGTAGTTTGTTTCGTGGATTTTCAGGAAATGGCTGCACCGCAACATGTAAATACATATCCAGTTTGTGATTTGCCAAAATGAGGATCTGATAAATATTCAACGTCTGCATATCCGATCAACTGAGATGTTGAGTTTTTCAAGAAATATAACCCAACATCAATTGTTCCACGAAGATAATGAAATATATGTTTGATCCCATTCCAATATCTGTCCATCGAAGCAGAGCTAAATCTAGCCAATAAGTTCACAGCAAAAGCAATATCTGGCCTTGCATTATTTGCAAGATACATAAGTGCACCAATTACACATAGATATGGAATTTCAGGACCAAAAACCTCTTCATCATCTTCTCGTGGTCGAAATGGATCTTTATCAGGCTCTAAAGATCTAACCACCATTGGAGTAGTCAATGGATAAGATTTATCCATGTAAAATCTGTTCAAAACCTTTTCTGTATATGTGGATTGGTGGAGGAAAATTCCTGTTGACAAGTGCTCGACTTGTATCCCAAGACAATATTTTGTCCTTCCAAAATCTTTCATTTCAAACTCTGTCTTTAGGTATATGACAGCATCATTAACCTCCGTAGCTATTCCTATAAGATTTAAATCATCCACATATACAGCAATAATTACAAAACCAGATTGTGATTTTTTGATAAAAACACATGGAGAAATTTGGTTATTAATATACCCATCTTTTTTAAATAACGACGTAGTCTGTTATACCACATACGACTAGATTGTTTCAGTCCATACAATGATCGTTGAAGTTTAATGGAGTATATATGACGAGGTTTCTTGAACTCATCCATTTTTAACCCTTCTGGGATTTTCATAAAAATTTCACTATCAAGTGAACCATACAGGTATGCAGTAACGACGTCCATAAGACGTGTTTCCAATTTTTCTTTAGATGCCATACCTAGTATAAAACGAAAAGTAATTCCATCCATCACCAACGAGTATGTCTCTTGATAATCAATGTCAGGCCTTTGAGAAAATCCCTGTGCTACAAGTCAGGCTTTATATCTCATAATTTCATTGTTTTCATTTCATTTTCTTATTAATACCCATTTATTCCCAACAGGGTTCACACCAATTGGTGTTTGGACAACAGGTCGAAATACTTCTCTTTTACGCAATAAATTTAATTCTGTTTGGATTGCGTCTTTCCATTTTGGCCAGTCTTTTCTTCGACGACATTCATCCACACTTTGTGGTTTAGGATCAGAATTTATGTCTACATTCAATGCTGTAGAATACACAAATACATCATCGATTATGGCTTACTTCGATCCCATAATTTCATATCATGCACATAATTTATTGAAATTTCATGATTGTTTAATCCCGTATCTTCAGGGACTGGAATCTCTTCAGGATATAATACCACTTCAGGGGTATTTGCTTCTTCTGGAGCATGTGCCACTTCCGGGGCAATTTTCTTTATTTTTCTTTTTCGTGGTGCAACATCTTTTACACTGACCGGTCTACCACGCTTCAGGCGTGGCTTTGATTCTATAACCAATTCTTTTGTATCTGATTTTTGAATTGGTATATCTATTCTAGCTGGAGTATTTACTGCAGGTATATGAGATTTAGTTATATTTCTAGAATCGTTAAATGCGTCAGACATTTGGATTACGATATTTTGCATATAAATAATTGTTTTAACTTCAAGTTCGCATTGACCGGTACGTGATCTAGAAAATATAATCCTGAAGCATTCCATGTTATGTCAGGATTAACTTTATTTAATTGTTTATCTCCCAATAAGGGAGGAAACATAGACTTGTCAAAATGACAATCTGCATATCTTGCGGTATATAAGTCTCCGGTTAGAGGCTCCAGATATTTAATTATTGATGTGGAATCAAAACCAATGTAGATACCTACTCTTCTTTGAGCTCCCATCTTCGATCTTTGTGGTGGAGCAATCGATACATATACAGCACTTCCGAAAATTTTGAAGTGAGAAATATTAGGAACTTGACCAAGTACCAGTTGTAGCGGAGAATGTTGGTTGTAGGAAGTTGGTCTAATCCTAATAATATTAGCAGCATGAAGTATTGCGTGACCCCAAATAGATGTAGGTAATTTTGTTTCAACAACAATGGTCTTGCAGTAAGTTGGAGTCTTTGATAATGGACTCGGCTAACCCATTTTGTGTATGTACATGAGGAAGTGGGTGTTCAACTGAGATTCCTATAGACATGCAATAGTCGAAAAAAGTTACAAATGTGAATTCTCCGACATTATCTAAATGAATTGACTTAATGCAATGATCTAGGAATTGAGCTCGTAATTTGATTATTTGGGCAAGTAATTTTGCAAAAGTATCATTATGAGTTGAGAGAAGACAAACATGAGACCATCTAGTTGAGGCATCGATTCATGTATCTTGTATATCCTACACCTATAAATAACCATATAAGTGGAACTTGTAAACTTACTTGGAAATAATATATTCTCTCATCTTCTCTCTTTCTCTTCTTCTCTTGGTTTATCTATTACTATATTTATAATAAAAAAATAATTCTACACTTATTTTTTTATTTAATTAAAATATTACATTTTTATTGAGAAAACCGTTAAGTAACGAGTGGTTCTAAATGTGATCCACAATCTGCGATTAATACATACAAAATATACGAATAACAGAAAGAACAAAAAGGATATAAAAGGAGAAGTTCTCAAGTCCAACGTATAACTGTCTCCTTATAACTATTACGGCCCTCACCGTATGTGCGAGTCGTTAGCCTCCCAGGATAAAATGAGAAAACAGCGTTGCTGCACGAACAGCGCCTTCGGCGAACAAGAACGGAGCAAGAAACTATCACCAGAAGAGAGTATGATTTTTGTTTAGGAGGCGGCTGTGTGGTATATTTCGAATAAATGAATAAACCCTAAACCTGATATGATAATATATAGGCTCGAGGGAAAACGTGTGAGCTACTTCACGCGTAATTAAATAAACCGCGTTAATTAATAATCAAATCCGTAATTGAATTAGATTATTATTATTATGCCAAATCAATTATAATAATTCTTATTAAAAACGAATTAAGAATTTAAGAGCCCAAACCCAGTGGAAATTAAATTTAGCAAAACTAGTCCGTCCGTAATTATTCGGGCCAATTTTCTGCTACATTCGTGTCCGCACGTCGCACACGCGGGCAACCTTGAAGGCTTCGCAAGCCTCGGATTGCCCCTCGAAAGCCCAAGATTTGCACCCCCCGCGCGCACGTAGGTGTTGAAACAATACATAAGTAACACATTTGAACACTACATAAGTGTTTTTATATACAGTTATGCATTCTCCTTAGCAAAATCAATGTGGGACTTTCATTATTCTACACAAATTTCCACAACTAAGAGACTAAGTGCATGTTTGGCGTTCCGTTTTTGTAACTTATATGCTGAAAATCTCATTCTGTATTTCATGCGACAGTTTGGGAACTTCGTTTATCGTGACATTTTAACACTTATATGACCATTATTCGAAAGTAGGGAAGTGCTAAAATTCCACTTCTCATTTTCCCGTTAGCGTCGATTTCCTCCTTTATTTTCTTCTTCACCCTACTATTGCATTGATTAAACTATTTTTCTTTATTCCAAAATTTATGATTAAAAGTTCCATTTTATTTAAATTGAATTTGAAGAAGTTTTAGTATTATTCTAATTTATGCCCCTTATCAATGTTATGTTGCAAAACGGAATGATATTGCCGCACATATTAAGTTAATATTTTATAATTTTTTTTATTTTGGGAAATACTAAAACCCCCAAATATTGTTACATTTTTTCCCAAATACTTTATAAATGGTAATTTTCATCGTAATATTATGTGACTCCGCGTGCATTCATACGCGCCCAATTGTTAAATCTTGACACATGTCATGCGACGTAATTTTACAATTTAAATTTTGGGTTACATAGCATTACTCTATCATTTTTAGTAATTTGAATTTCAATATTTATAGTTTATTTTTTTTCATTAATTATATATTCTTATATTAAATTATTATATTAAATTTATTTATTTTTAAAAAATTATGACTTATAAGTTATGATTTACCAAACACATTAGTAACTTATAAGTAACTTATACATAAAATTATCCAAACACTTAACTAACTTATAATTTACTATGTTCATATCACTTATATTGCACTTTTTAACTTTAAGTTATAAGTTACATTTTTTAAGGAACCCCAAACGGGCCCTAACTTTGGATGATCATATCTCATCCATCTCTCAGTCATTTTGAGTGATTCAAAGTGCCTCAGAAAGCTCTCCTGGGGGAGAACACATTCCAAATGTCACTTGTCGTGCGTACGTGACATTCGTCCACTCAAACTATGGATCAAATTGACTTGACAATGTGGGACTACAACCCACATTTTCCAACAATCCCCCACATGGATGAGATTGACATTTCAGTAGCACACACCAAATAGACAGACGCGGAGTTTGACTTGGTGATAGTTTCTTGATCAGATATAACATACGATAGGTAGATAATGCTCCTTGAACCTTCGCTCGAATAAGCATACCGACTTTACTGGTAGACAGTAGAAGTGCTTGTCCTTGAACTGTTCGATCGTTTGTGTAAACGATGATATACTTATCACTATATCCTTTCTGACTCGTTCAGTTCTCCTTTGAAGCGGCCCCACTTCTCTCCCATATAAGTGATCTTTATCTTATAAAGTAACCCGCATTTACTCAGCGTTCACTCCTGAACTCCATGTATTCACCAAAAGATCATTAAAAGCTCAAAGGACTAACCTCGTACCATACGGGTCTCACTGTTTCCTCATCATAGGAACAGGCCATGGGTTTCCCCCAAAATGATTTGGGCATCATGATTTAGTTGGCCCATTGAACCAAGTTATTGGAATCTCCAGTCAGCATTGGTTGGGTGTCCACCATGACGCCGTTAAGCAACAGGCTTAAGGTTTATCCCTCTCGATGATTTCTCAACCACTTCTCTTGATAACCCTTTGGTTAGCGGATCCGCGATATTATCCTTTGACGATATATAGTCAATAGTGATAATTCCGGTTGAGATCAATTATCTAATGAAACTATGTCGTCATCGTATATGATGAGACTTTCCATTATACATCGTGCTCTGTGCTCTACCAATAGCGGATTGACTGTCACAGTGTATCCCTATTGTAGTCACAAGCTTTGGCCATCTTGGAATATCCTTTAAAAATTGGCGTAGATATTCACCCACTTAGGCACATTTATCTAGTGCCACGAACTCAGCTTCCATCGTGGAATGACTTATCACAGTTTTCTTTGAGGATTTCCATGAGATTGTCGCGCCAGCTAGTGTAAACACATAGCCACTCGTAGACTTAGAGCCTTCTTACTAGATATCCAATTCGCGTCAGTATATCCCTCTAATACTGCTGGATATCTGCCATAGTGCAGTCCATAGTCTCGAGTTTCTCTCAAGTACCTCAGTATCCTTATGATCGCTTTCCAGTGATCAGTTCCCAGATAACTCGTAAACCTACTCAACTTGCTGATTGAGTATGGAATGTCTGATCTTGTACAACTGAATAAGTACATCAGACTTCCAATTATCCTCGAGTATTCCAACTGGGAAACCGCTACACCTTTGTTCTTGGATAAATGTAAAGTCATATCCACATGTGTCCTAGCTTTCTCAAAGTCATCTTTAAGAAACTTCTCAAGGATTTTGTCAACATAATGAGGTTGACTCAATGCGAGTCCTTCTGATGTTCTAGAAATTTGGATTTTTAGAATCACATTTGCTAGTCCCATGTCTTTCATGTCAAATCTTGCCTTTAGCATATCTTTTGTAGATTTGATCACTTTATCATTGCTTCCGATAATAAGTAGATCGTCTACATACAATGTCATCATGACATAACCATTGTCATTGTCCTTGATATAACTACTTTCATTATCTTTGTAATATGCACAACTATCACATTCATTGATCTTGAAGCTGTTGGCCAGCACGACCTCATCAAATTTCTCATGCCATTTCATAGGCGCTTGTTTTAAGCCATACAGTGACTTCACTAATCTATAGACTTTCCTTTCTTGACCAGGGACAACGAATCCTTCAGGTTATTTCATATAGATTTCCTCATCTATATCTCCATTTAGAAAAGCTATTTTCACATCCATTTGATGTACTACTAAATTTCGCATTGCAGCTGAAAGGATATTTTCGATATATTATTTATTTTGGTATTTGTACGATTAGACATAAAATTAAGAACACGTAGATCCTCTCCATTAGGACATGAATTTAATTGATCCAAATCAGAGTCAAAAAGTCAAACTAGCAAAATCATGTCTTTTAAACAGATAAAAGAGATATTCCATTTTTGCAAAATATCAAAACTATATCTTTATGGAATATATCTCTAAGGCAATATGATCAAAAAAGAAACATCAAGATATAATATTTCTTAGATCTGTGTTGCAACAGGAATATAGCAACAAGCTCGAATAAGGAATATTGCAGAAATATTCTTTAGAGGTCCCGTGCTATATCAAAAATATTTAACTCTTCACTCCAAAATATATCTCTATATATATTCAAAGATTATTAATATTCAAGGTTGGAATATTAATATCCAGTTCTGCAACTCATTTATGAATACTTACAGTAATTTTCTCTCGTTTCGTAAAATCAGCATTTCACGGAGAAAATTATTCAAAAATACTCAAACACATTTCCTATCATCCAAATATATTTTATATATTAGAAAATATATTTTAAGTATTTATACAAGTCAAAAATTTGGTCAAAAGATCCATCTCCTTTATTTCAAGACCAACGATATTTTTATTCGGAAGAAAGGCTGACAGAACAGTTTCATTTTTAGATAAAATACTTCCACATGATAGAATTACTTGAAATTTAGTATGGATCATTTAAATGGTATTTTATAAGTATGGTAAAAATTTTGTAGCATTCAGAGAATTTTTGTCTGGGCACAAATATCGAGGCAGTTGGTCCCACAGTTGACCACGTTTGACCTAGTTACCATTGACTAAAATTTATCAAAACTTGCAGGACATCATTTTATAATATTTAGGTAATTATCATATTTTTTATGATATTTATTTAAGAATTTTTGGGGTGGTCATAATTAATGGTGCTTAATCCTTAATTAAAGTAATTAAAGAATGATTAAAAGAAAAGTAAAATATATATTTAATATATATATATATATATATATCAGCTGAGATTTAAATGAATACTAGCTTGTTCTTCCTTCCCACTTGCAAAGAATCACAACCTACTTGCTATGTCTCAATCCATGTGATACACTCCATCCACCATTCATTCCTTCTCAAATCTCAACCATTCAATCCACCCAACTTCTCCTATAAATAACCCCCACCCTAACCCATTTTCTTCAAGCTAAAGAGCCACAAAGTTGCTGAGATTTTTTCAAGAAGTGTTTCTCTTCATCTCTTTCAAATTCTATACACACACTTCTTCTCAAAAACCTTATCTCTCTTCTATATACTTACATATATACAAGGTTTTTAAAACCCAAGCTTAGCTTCACCTAACCAAGCTTTATCTCAACAAGTGAGCTCATCCACTACCACTTTCCGACCTCCCGAAGGGCTGCCCAAGTTCGACCAAAGTGCCAAAATCTGGCGGAACCTCCGGCGAATTTTTCCGGCGAACTTTTCCGACCGTTTTTCAAAAGTGGTTAGTTTTAGCTTCTTATTTGAGTTCTTTGTATTTAAGCTTTGTACTTAACTTCTATACTTCATCTTAAGCTCTAATACAAGTTCTCTTATAAAAGAAGTTCTCGGGGAGAACTTAGATTCGAACTCGGAATTCGAATAAGTACTTGAACTTCATAAAAATCATTCCAACGAGAAGATCTAAAAAGAAAAGTACTTTATCTCCAAGGGGAGATTATATTTGACACATGTACGAGTTAGCCCATTATTTCTTGCACTTTAATTGGATCTTGGCTAACACTCATTCGTGCTCATAAAATAATTACGAAGTTTAAGTGTAATCCCTTCTAGCATCTTTAGTGCTCTCCGGGGGATTATTACTTGTCTCATATAAACATTTCGTAATTTGTCAAATCTTAAAACGGAACGTACGAGTTAGACAATTACTTAACGCTCTTTAATTGGATCTTGTCTAACTAATAACGTACATATAAAATATTACGAAGTAAAAGTGTAATCCCTTTTAACATCTTTAGTGTTCCGGGGGATTATAGCTTGTCTAATATAAACTACTTCGTAATCATCCGTTATTTAAAGACGAATCAAATCCACGAGTTAGCCAATTATTTTCACGCTCTTTAATTGGATCTTGGCTAACACATATCGTGTATATAAACAATTACGAGACATATCGTATAATCCCCTTCTAACATCTTTCAGTGTTCTGTGGGGTTATTATTCGATATATATAAACTACTCGTAATTATTCGTCTAAACTTCAAAAGCACGATCTTACACCAATTACTTGCACTTCTATTATTTGGATCTTGGCTAAAAATCATAAAACTTATACAAGTACTTGAAGTTAAAAGTATACTTTGACCACATAAGTGTCAAAATATAAGTATACTAAAATCCTTAAGCCTACGAGCGTAGATGATAAGTTACAATTCCGAGATTGTAACTAAAGTATTCTTCAATTTATAAATACATAATCGAAAGAAGAAGAATACTAAAGAAGTCATAAGCCATAAGTGCTTAACATAAAAAGGGACTTCTCATATTATTCCACAACTTTATCAAAACTATAAAGGAGTAATTGTAAATATACTTGACCATCTTGTATTATTCTTAAGTCAAGTATTGTTATTTAGTTTTAATATTCTTATTGGAATATTATACTACTTGTGGGGTAGTACAGTAAAATACTAGTTCAAACCATCTTTTCAATACTTGGTTTGTTTCATGAATTGTCTTATTAGTTTTGTAGTGAGGTGAAGTGACGTGAGGTGATTCTCGTTCTAAGACCCAAGTCCTAGACGTACTCACGGGGAGTTAGTAGTCTTCGCACCGTGAAGAAGAGGAAAGACCCAAGACCGGATCACTAAGATCCAAGACCGACAAAAGCTAAGGAAGCCAAGTCCACACAAATGCTCTACAACAATTTTGAAGAAATAGCGGGGAGTTATTGTCTAAGATAAGTTGTGTAGGTATTACATTTATTTTGAGGTGGTGACCCTTGTGTTACGCACCAAGATAAATACTTGTAAAGGGTGTAAAGGCTTATCCGCCTACTAAATGAGCGAGTTTATTATAAGGGAAAATCCCGAGTCCGGGAGAGGAGCTCGGGGACTGGAGTAGGGGTGAGCGAATCTATTAGAGGTTGCGCCATCGCGAACCAGGATAAAATCACCGTGTGGTATTTTATTTCCTTGCACTTTATCTTCCGCACATATAAACTGCATAACCACTCGGTAAAGTTTTAAAAAGGGATAAAATATTTTTAAAATGCCACAACAATTTTTAAATTGGTAATTAAGCTATTCAACCCCCCCCTTTAAGCTTAAAATAGCCCTCATACGGGACCTTACATCAGCGATAACAAACATCATCCTTATAGACATTATTCTCATTACTGGAGAATATGTGTCAAAGTAGTCCAGACCTTTATGTTGCTTGTATCCTTTAATTACAAGTCTTGCCTTGTACTTATCGATAGTACCATCAGTTTTCAACTTCTTCTTGAAAACCCACTTGTTGCCTAACAGTTTACAACCATTTGGAAAATCAACTAATTCCCAAGTATGATTCTGCAGAATTGAATCAACTTTATTTTTAATGGCCTCTTTCACCATGGGGCCATCGGGTGAGGTAACCGCTTCCTCATAGGATTTCGGGTCACCTTCCTCGAGCAAATATGTCATAAAGTCAGACCCATAAGATTTCTCCGTACATTGTCTTTTGCTCTTTCTCACTACCCCCACATTTTCATCCTCACTTTCTTCACTCTCATTATTGTTATCTATAGACTTATGAGCTCATTTAGACGTTGTAGGAGGTTCTTTTCCTGGATTGCAAGGAAATGTCGTCTAAAAAAATGAGGCATTCCTAGATTTTATAATCATATTCTTCTGAATGTCAGGAATCTTAGAATCATATACGAGAAATCGATATGCAGTTCTATGTGGTGGATATCCGATAAAGATACAATCCACAGTCTTTGGACCAATCTTCACCTTCTTAGGTGTAGGGACCAATACCTTTTCCAGGCACCCCCACACTTTCAGGTGTTGGTAACTTGGTTTCTTTTTCTTCCACATTTCATAAGGACTTACATCCTTATTCTTGCGCATAGTAATATTTAAAATATTATTCACGCTTAAAATGGCTTCCCCCCACATCGACTGCGGAAGTCCAGGGCTTAGCAACATTGTATTCATCATTTTTTTGAGAGTGCGATTCTTCCTCTCAGCCACTCCATTTGGCTGAGGGGAGTATGGTACAGTGACCTCATGGATTATACCATGTTGTGAACAGAATTCCCCAAAGGGTTCAACATATTCACCTCCACGATCATTTCGTATCGTTTTGATTTTCTCAGTTTGTCGTGTCTTAACTTCTTCCTTATAGATTTTAAATTTATCTATAACTTGGTCTTTGCTTTTCAGCAAATATACATAGCAGTATTTTGTACAGTCATCTATGAATGTAATAAAATACTTGTTTCCTCCTCTAGTTGGAGCGAATTTTAAATCACATATATCGCTATGTATTAGGTCTAGCACTTTGGTGTTTCTTTCCACACGTTTAAATGACGATCTCGTTAATTTTGCCTCAACACAAGTCTGACACTTATATTTTGTATCAATTGTTAATTTTGGTATGTATTATTTTACACTTAACCTTCGTAAAGTGTCATAATTAACATGTTCTAATCTAGCATGCCATAAATTAGGAGACTCAAGCAAGTAAGCAGAAGAATTCTTCATTTCATTATCGTCCTTAATGGACATAACATTGAGCTTAAATAGCCCATCAGTTACATAGCCCTTGCCTACAAACATACCACTCTTAGATAAAACAACTTTATCTGACTCAATTACAAAATGAAAGCCATGATTATTCAACAAAGAACCAGACACAAGGTTTTTGCGAATATCAGGCACATACAGTACATTCTTCAAAGTCAGATTCTTCCCAGAGTTCATCTTTAGAATCATCGTGCCTTCACCTTCAACAGTAGAAGTCGCTGAATTCCCCATGCAAAGCTTCTCACCAGCATCGGAAGCCTTAAGGCTAGAGAAAATCGCCTTGTCTGAGCAAACATGCCTAATAGCACCAGTATTAATCCACCACTCACAGCGGATTGGAGCCGACTAGGTTCACTTCAGAGACCGTAGCACAGAGGTCTATATCACCCATCTCCTTGGACATGTGATCGACCATGTTTGCTTCTTTCTTCTTGTTGGCCTTTTTGGGCCTCTTGCAATCAGAAGACCTATGACCCACTGTATCACAGTTGTAGCACTTCCCTTGGAATTTCGATTTCGAAATCCCTCCATTTGGTGCCAGTTTTTCCCTTTTACCAGAAGTGCCCTTCTTTTGCTTGGAGCTTTCAACATGCTCCACCATGTTTGCCTTCTCAGTAGCAACATTCATGCGTTAGGGTTAGTCGCCTGCTGGTGAACCCCATCAGATCCAGTGATCTGTGCGTTGGGATCAGCCGTCATATTTATCGTATTGTTCACAGTGTTATCGTTCATAGATCTGTTACTCTACAAAACAGGTAGAAACAGATGTATTAGTCACATATATTAAATACTAATAGCTTTAAGATTGTGATTCACAATCTGCGATTAATACATACAAAACATACGAATAACAGAAAGAACAAAAATGATATAAATGGAGAAGTTCTCAAGTCCAGGGTATAACTGTCTCATTAAAGCTATTACGGCCCTCACTGTATGTGCGAGTCGTTAGCCTCCCAGGATAAAACGAGAAAACGACGTTGCTGGCACGAACAGCGCCTTCGGCGAACAAGAACGGAGCAAGAAACTATCACCAGAATAGAGTATGGTTTTTGTTTAGGAGGCGACTGTGTGGTATATTTCGAATTAATGAATAAACCCTAAACCTGATATGATAATATATGGGCTTGAGGGAAAATGTGTGAGGTACTTCACGTGTAAGTAAATAAACCGCGGTAATTAATAATCAAATCCACAATTGAATCAGATTATTATTATGCCAAATCAATTATAATAATTCGTAATAAAAAACGAATTAAGAATTTAAGAGCCCAATCCCAGTGTAAATTAAATTTAGCAAAACCAGTCCATCCGTAATTATTCGGGCCAATTTTTCAGCTACATTCGTGTCCGCACGCGCACACGCGGGTAACCTCGAGGGCTTCGCAATCCTCTGATTGGCCCTCGAAAGCCCAAGATTTGCACCCCTGCGGGCAAGTAGGTGTTGGAGCAATACATAAGTAACACATTTGAACACTACATAAGTGTTTTACTATTTAAAGCTATGCATTCTCCTTTGCACATTCAATGTGGGACTTCATTATTCTACACAAATTTCCACAGCTAAGAGACTAACTTTGAATGATCATATCGCATCCATCTCTTAGTCATTTTGAGTGATTCAAAGTGCCTCATAAAGCTCTCTTAGTCGCCCGCACGCGACATTCGTCCACTCATACTATGTCTCAAATTGACTTGACAATGTGGTACTACTACCCAGATTTTCCAACAATAAAATCTTAAGTTCGTAGAGTAAGCTCCAATGATCTTATAATTTCTGCAAAAACAACTTTGGGGAAAAACTGTATATGGAATAGTTATCCTTTACAGCTTATTTTACATGTAAAATTTATGTTACTGCAAGTTGCATTTGCAATATCTGCAGTCACCAGGCGGGCCTGCCCTTGCATTTTCAGTGAATAAACTAGTCCAATTCATGCACTCACCTTGGTGAATAAACTAGCGTCTCTTGGTTACCTCAAAGCCCCCAGCATGTGTGGCTTGTACATTATCTCTAGACCTACGGCCTCAACTTTGTTATGGACAGAAACTTTACATCCAGCTATGTTGCCTATTACGGATGCACTCAGATTAGTTGGTCTTTTCGCAAGCAACGAACAGTGGCACGCTCATCCACTGAAGCAGACTACAGAACTGTTTCCGCTGAGCAAAAAATGGTGTACTAATCTGCTTCAAGAGCTCCAGCTACCACTATGCTCAATTCCACGGATATGCTGTGAAAATGTAGGATCTACATATCTATGTAAATATCCAGTATTTCACAGTCGTATGAAGCACAGAACCATGTATTTTCACTTTGTGTGTGACCAAGTTTATAAAAAGGCATGGTAGACGTCACTCATGTTGGTTCTAGCCAGCAGTTTGCCAATTCTCACACAAACCCATTTTCCAGGTCTTTATTTCAGTCTCAGATAAGCAAGCTCATCCTCATAGACACGACACCGATCTTGACTTCCAGAGTAAGGATGATAATTGATAAACTATAGTTACTTCAGTTACTACAATCAAACTAGAACTTGATGTAATTACAGTTACTTCTTGGATTAATATTAGTTTACCATATTAAGTTCGACCAATCAAAGACTGTTTTGAATAATTGTATAAAAGATTGCCTACTTGTTATATTTCAACTGATAAATCTGTTCAAGTGATAAGTTAGAAGAATTTAACAAACCAGAAATAGTACTTCTAACTTATTATAGATTATAAGTAACCGACCGAAGATCTGAAAACATATATAATCCAACTACAAACACATTTTACATGTCATTTGCTTCCGCATATTACACACTTTGCACTAATACATACTCCATCTGCTATAAATATAACAATGACTTGATAATATTATTATGTGAAAAGTCTGCTTTGTCTTTTGCAGCAAGTCATTATTTGGTGGCTTGGTATTCAGTAATATTCCCTGTGTAGTTGGTGCTGGAACAAGATCTGTCTCTATAAATCTATAATTTCAAAGACAGTTACATATATTGCAGATATGGCTCAGGAGATGACAGACAGGAACGGGAACGATGGAGATATTGCTCTCTCTGTACTTGAGGATAATATGCATGAACCCTCCGGTGACCACTCCAGTGACGGCTGTTTTGTAACTCTTCCTTTTATACAAAAGGTAAGTAGGTAACAAATAATAACAAATACTACAATCTATAAGTGTTTGGCTAGATTGATAATTAAAGTTAAGTTTCTTTCCGGTTCTCTGTTTTGTTAAGTAGCTAGAGACTTAGGTTTTTAATTTCCCTTAACCTGGAAATAAAATCAAAAGAGTTTTTTTTTATATATAGATAGCAGGCACATGCCAGGAGTCCAATCCTTGACATCTTTATGAGAAACCAAGATCTCGACCACAGCACCAACCCTCTCCAATCCTTGACATCTTTAAGAAAAACTAAGACCTCGATCACTGTATGAACCCTATGTTGGCAAAGAAGTTTCCTTGTCTTTTTTCTCGGAACGTTATAGTTTCAGAGAGTTGCTCAGATTTGTATCAATGAGCATGCTTATATAGAAGTCTTGAATTCGAAAATGGAACTCTTCTTTACAATCCCAAAAATGAAGTTTTAAGTGAAGGACAGTTTTGGTAGCATGAAATTTATTTAGTAACTATCAATCGGCACCATTCGGAATATTGTCCCATAAACAAGATCTTAAACTCATTGTATCATCTTTAATTTTGTAAACTAATAATGAGAACTATAAACAGGGAAACCACAACACAGAGCTATTTGCAGAAATATTAAGCAACTCTAACACAGCAACACTGTATCGAGTTTATGAATTACATTACATACTTCGATAAGTATGATTGAATCTATTATTAACCTTGTCATGAATATACTAGTCAATGAATTACTGAAATATTTACATGCAGCTAATTGCAGAGATGTTGGGCACATATTTTCTAATATTTGCGGGAGATTGCGCGGTGACGGTTAATTTGTCAAAGGACAAAGTGGTTACATTGCCGGGAGTTGCTATGGTATGGGGACTGGCTGTAATGGTGATGATTTACTCAATTGGACACATTTCTGGTGCTCATATTAATCCTGCTGTCACCATTGCATTCGCCTCTGTCAAGAGATTTCCGTGGAAACATGTAACTAACTATCTCCTGTGTTAACCCGTTAATGACCTAAATTTTGGTTTCTATTAACTTTATATATTCATTTTTATGATGATTTTAGCAAGTTTAAATATTTTTTATGACTAAATTTTGATACATTTACGAACACAACCTAGACTCATCTAAGAGCACGCCTTAAGATAGCCTCTCACATTTAAAAACAGACATCACGCCACAAACGATGAAATATAATAGCCTAACAGTACCTACACTCATCTAAGAGCATGCTTTGAGCTAAATTTTGTACAACATTTGCTAGCACGATCTTAAATTTTTTATAATGTTAGGTACCAGCTTATGTTGCAGCACAAATTATAGGGGCAACGTTAGCCAGCGAAACGATCAGGTTAATTTTTCAGGGTACTAAAGACATATCTCCGGGAACATTTCCGACAGGGACAAACCTGCAGTCTTTGGTGTTGGAGTTTATAATCACATTCTTCCTGATGTTTGTTATATCTGGTGTGGCCACCGATAACAGAGCTGTAAGTCTTCTTTCTTCACCTTGTTAATTAACCTGGTTAAAATGATATCCGAATTCCTAATACTCATTCGAGTTGAACAGATTTTTTAAATCCGCCTTCTATATACTTTGTCACGTTTAGGGAATTGTTTTTTCATGATGATTGGCTTCATTCAGTTTTAAATCGCTGTCGTCTATGTCAATGGCGTGTATTATTGAAGGAAATTTGCAACTTGAATAGATTAATAGTATAACAAAAAAAAAATTCTCAACTATGCCTTGATAATTTTATTTTAAGCAATAAGCATCGAACAAATGCATGGGACCCTAATTTCTATCAACACTCTAGCCGAAAAAATCTAGTAGTTGAATTCTTTTTTCCTTGCGGAGATCAAGAGTTCGAGTAAATAAAGTGTTAGTAGAGTGATTGAGGAATAATGGACCAAAATGTCGCTTTTGAGTGCTAAATGGTCCAAAATGTCACTTTTGAAAATAATGGCCCAAAATGTTATTTCATAACGATACTTCGTCTTCCGTTTTGTATTTTTAATGTAAAACGGTACTTAGTGTGCCGTTTTGGTACTTTAATATTTTTTTTTAATTTTTTTATAATGTGCAAAACGGTGGTTGAAGTAGCGTTTTGGCTCAAAACGGTACATCATATAGCGTTTTGTACCAAAACAGAACTTTATCTATCGTTTTACGCATAAAAAAAATTCAAAATGCCAAAACGTCACACGAAGTTCCGTTTTAGGTGTTTTGCATAAACGGTACACAGTGTACCGTTTTGAAGTGACATTTATGGTTATTTTTAACCCCCAAAGTGATATTTAGAACCAACACCCGTGATTGACCTCTCAGATATACGGAAAATTAACCCTGCTGTCACCATTGCATTCGCCTCTGTCAAGAGATTTCCGTGGAAACATGTAACTAACTATCTCCTGTGTTAACCCGTTAATGACCTAAATTTTGGTTTCTATTAACTTTATATATTCATTTTTATGATGATTTTAGCAAGTTTAAATATTTTTTATGACTAAATTTTGATACATTTACGAACACAACCTAGACTCATCTAAGAGCACGCCTTAAGATAGCCTCTCACATTTAAAAACAGATATCACGCCACAAACGATGAAATATAATAGCCTAACAGTACCTACACTCATCTAAGAGCATGCTTTGAGCTAAATTTTGTACAACATTTGCTAGCACGATCTTAAATTTTTTATAATGTTAGGTACCAGCTTATGTTGCAGCACAAATTATAGGGGCAACGTTAGCCAGCGAAACGATCAGGTTAATTTTTCAGGGTACTAAAGACATATCTCCGGGAACATTTCCGACAGGGACAAACCTGCAGTCTTTGGTGTTGGAGTTTATAATCACATTCTTCCTGATGTTTGTTATATCTGGTGTGGCCACCGATAACAGAGCTGTAAGTCTTCTTTCTTCACCTTGTTAATTAACCTGGTTAAAATGATATCCGAATTCCTAATACTCATTCGAGTTGAACAGATTTTTTAAATCCGCCTTCTATATACTTTGTCACGTTTAGGGAATTGTTTTTTCATGATGATTGGCTTCATTCAGTTTTAAATCGCTGTCGTCTATGTCAATGGCGTGTATTATTGAAGGAAATTTGCAACTTGAATAGATTAATAGTATAACAAAAAAAAAATTCTCAACTATGCCTTGATAATTTTATTTTAAGCAATAAGCATCGAACAAATGCATGGGACCCTAATTTCTATCAACACTCTAGCCGAAAAAATCTAGTAGTTGAATTCTTTTTTCCTTGCGGAGATCAAGAGTTCGAGTAAATAAAGTGTTAGTAGAGTGATTGAGGAATAATGGACCAAAATGTCGCTTTTGAGTGCTAAATGGTCCAAAATGTCACTTTTGAAAATAATGGCCCAAAATGTTATTTCATAACGATACTTCGTCTTCCGTTTTGTATTTTTAATGTAAAACGGTACTTAGTGTGCCGTTTTGGTACTTTAATATTTTTTTTTAATTTTTTTATAATGTGCAAAACGGTGGTTGAAGTAGCGTTTTGGCTCAAAACGGTACATCATATAGCGTTTTGTACCAAAACAGAACTTTATCTACCGTTTTACGCATAAAAAAAATTCAAAATGCCAAAACGTCACACGAAGTTCCGTTTTAGGTGTTTTGCATAAACGGTACACAGTGTACCGTTTTGAAGTGACATTTATGGTTATTTTTAACCCCCAAAGTGATATTTAGAACCAACACCCGTGATTGACCTCTCAGATATACGGAAAATTAACCGAGTCCTAGATTTTTTGGAGACGTACGGAATAGATCCGATATCTGAATTTTAAGGCCTTGATTTTGTTAAACGTTAATGCAGATTGGCGAACTTGCAGGGCTTGCAATTGGAGCTATTGTGTTACTTAATGTGATTATTGCAGGGTACGTATAATGTACAACATTATTTTTCTCTCCCCAATTTTTATTTCAAATATAATCAATACTCGCTCTATCTTATTGTTTCTTATATTTTTTTGATTTATTATTCAACTTTTTACATTTCTATAAACAATAAAAACTTCAATGGATCATTATAGGACTTCAAGAAATAGGTGAAAAAGTAGTATCATCGTAATATACTGTTTGACAAATATGATAAGTCGACTGAATAACTTATAAGTCCGCAACAACTTATCGACGAACGTTTGTCGACTCAATTTATAAGTTGAATTTATAATTTATAAGATATTAAGTTGAATGTTAGTAACGACGTACTTTTCTCAACTTATTTTTAATTTTTCGTTTTTTTATTAATTTTAGTTTTAAAAATATTTTTTAATATTAATCTAACTTTAAATATAAGAATTAAGATATTATATTTAAAATATTATTTATTTTAGTCGATTTAAGTAAAAAAATTGAATTATAAGTAAAATTATCTAAACACTTATATAACTTATAAGCATTCATCAATTTATCACTTATAAATCATTTATTTAGTTTAAGTTTAAATCATAATTTATTTATTTTAAGATTTATGAAAGGGGTACCCTATGGTTGAAGTATCTATCCTAAACCTTTTTTTTTCTGTTATTCTGATTCTCTGAACTTTTCTTGGAGTCGTTTTTATGATGGCTCATTTGTGAAATGGGTTGTTTGACAGACCAATAACAGGGGCATCAATGAATCCAGCAAGAAGTTTGGGCCCAGTTTTGGTGACGAGCCGCTACGACGGGATTTGGATATATCTGTTGGGTCCAATAGCTGGGGCAATATCTGGTGCCTGGATTTACAATATTATGAGATTCACAAACAAGCCACTTCGTGAAATTACCAAAAATGCCTCCTTTCTTACTAGAATTTCGCCCAGGAAATAATTCATCTAATATTTTTGTGCTCAATATTAACAGTGATGTAAAAACTAGCTATAATAGTGTTATATCGAACCTCTGTAAAATTAAATAGAGCAGAAAGATAGATAAAGAGAGTGATTAGGGAGAAAAAAGAAGCTGCTTGGTACATTTTCATTTTTAACAAATGAGGTTATTTATAGCCAATACAAGCAACATGTTCATTAAATGCAATGTGAAATATCTACTCCTATGAATCCAGCATTACTATTTAACTTTTGACTACATGACAATCAACTTATAACACTCCCCTCTGATTGTCATGATAGTATGGATCATAAATTGCCTCGTTAAAATCTTGTCAAAGAAAAACCCAGTGGGATAAAAACTTTGGCGAAGGAAAAAAAGTACAATCTCCCCTTGGAAAAACTAATCATTCTCCGAAGTTTTGTTTTAAAAAATTTTTGAATCGTCGCATTCCAATGTTATGTCGTAACTTCCCAAATGTTGAATTCGGTAATGATTTCGTGAATAAATCCGCAAGGTTGTCACATGATCGAATTTGTTGTATATCAATTTCTCCATTCTTTTGAAGTTCGTGAGTGTAAAAGAATTTTGGTGAAATGTGTTTCGTCCTGTCTCCTTTGATATATCCTTCCTTAAGTTGATCAATGCACGCAGTGTTGTCCTCAAACATGACAGTAGGACTTCTTGTGATGTCCGGTAATCCACATGATTCTTGAATATTCTTGATGATAGACCGCAATCAAACACATTCTCTACTGCCTTTACGAATTACAATAAGTTCCGAGTGATTTGTTGAGGTTGCCATTGTAGTTTGTTTCGTGGATTTTCAGGAAATGGCTGCACCGCAACATGTAAATACATATCCAGTTTGTGATTTGCCAAAATGAGGATCTGATAAATATTCAACGTCTGCATATCCGATCAACTGAGATGTTGAGTTTTTCAAGAAATATAACCCAACATCAATTGTTCCACGAAGATAATGAAATATATGTTTGATCCCATTCCAATATCTGTCCATCGAAGCAGAGCTAAATCTAGCCAATAAGTTCACAGCAAAAGCAATATCTGGCCTTGTATTATTTGCAAGATACATAAGTGCACCAATTACACATAGATATGGAATTTCAGGACCAAAAACCTCTTCATCATCTTCTCGTGGTCGAAATGGATCTTTATCAGGCTCTAAAGATCTAACCACCATTGGAGTAGTCAATGGATAAGATTTATCCATGTAAAATCTGTTCAAAACCTTTTCTGTATATGTGGATTGGTGGAGGAAAATTCCTGTTGACAAGTGCTCGACTTGTATCCCAAGACAATATTTTGTCCTTCCAAAATCTTTCATTTCAAACTCTGTCTTTAGGTATATGACAGCATCATTAACCTCCGTAGCTATTCCTATAAGATTTAAATCATCCACATATACAGCAATAATTACAAAACCAGATTGTGATTTTTTGATAAAAACACATGGAGAAATTTGGTTATTAATATACCCATCTTTTTTAAATAACGACGTAGTCTGTTATACCACATACGACTAGATTGTTTCAGTCCATACAATGATCGTTGAAGTTTAATGGAGTATATATGACGAGGTTTCTTGAACTCATCCATTTTTAACCCTTCTGGGATTTTCATAAAAATTTCACTATCAAGTGAACCATACAGGTATGCAGTAACGACGTCCATAAGACGTGTTTCCAATTTTTCTTTAGATGCCATACCTAGTATAAAACGAAAAGTAATTCCATCCATCACCAACGAGTATGTCTCTTGATAATCAATGTCAGGCCTTTGAGAAAATCCCTGTGCTACAAGTCAGGCTTTATATCTCATAATTTCATTGTTTTCATTTCATTTTCTTATTAATACCCATTTATTCCCAACAGGGTTCACACCAATTGGTGTTTGGACAACAGGTCGAAATACTTCTCTTTTACGCAATAAATTTAATTCTGTTTGGATTGCGTCTTTCCATTTTGGCCAGTCTTTTCTTCGACGACATTCATCCACACTTTGTGGTTTAGGATCAGAATTTATGTCTACATTCAATGCTGTAGAATACACAAATACATCATCGATTATGGCTTACTTCGATCCCATAATTTCATATCATGCACATAATTTATTGAAATTTCATGATTGTTTAATCCCGTATCTTCAGGGACTGGAATCTCTTCAGGATATAATACCACTTCAGGGGTATTTGCTTCTTCTGGAGCATGTGCCACTTCCGGGGCAATTTTCTTTATTTTTCTTTTTCGTGGTGCAACATCTTTTACACTGACCAGTCTACCACCCTTCAGGCGTGGCTTTGATTCTATAACCAATTCTTTTGTATCTGATTTTTGAATTGGTATATCTATTCTAGCTGGAGTATTTACTGCAGGTATATGAGATTTAGTTATATTTCTAGAATCGTTAAATGCGTCAGACATTTGGATTGCGATATTTTGCATATAAATAATTGTTTTAACTTCAAGTTCGCATTGACCGGTACGTGATCTAGAAAATATAATCCTGAAGCATTCCATGTTATGTCAGGATTAACTTTATTTAATTGTTTATCTCCCAATAAGGGAGGAAACATAGACTTGTCAAAATGACAATCTGCATATCTTGCGGTATATAAGTCTCCGGTTAGAGGCTCCAGATATTTAATTATTGATGTGGAATCAAAACCAATGTAGATACCTACTCTTCTTTGAGCTCCCATCTTCGATCTTTGTGGTGGAGCAATCGATACATATACAGCACTTCCGAAAATTTTGAAGTGAGAAATATTAGGAACTTGACCAAGTACCAGTTGTAGCGGAGAATGTTGGTTGTAGGAAGTTGGTCTAATCCTAATAATATTAGCAGCATGAAGTATTGCGTGACCCCAAATAGATGTAGGTAATTTTGTTTCAACAACAATGGTCTTGCAGTAAGTTGGAGTCTTTGATAATGGACTCGGCTAACCCATTTTGTGTATGTACATGAGGAAGTGGGTGTTCAACTGAGATTCCTATAGACATGCAATAGTCGAAAAAAGTTACAAATGTGAATTCTCCGACATTATCTAAATGAATTGACTTAATGCAATGATCTAGGAATTGAGCTCGTAATTTGATTATTTGGGCAAGTAATTTTGCAAAAGTATCATTATGAGTTGAGAGAAGACAAACATGAGACCATCTAGTTGAGGCATCGATTCATGTATCTTGTATATCCTACACCTATAAATAACCATATAAGTGGAACTTGTAAACTTACTTGGAAATAATATATTCTCTCATCTTCTCTCTTTCTCTTCTTCTCTTGGTTTATCTATTACTATATTTATAATAAAAAAATAATTCTACACTTATTTTTTTATTTAATTAAAATATTACATTTTTATTGAGAAAACCGTTAAGTAACGAGTGGTTCTAAATGTGATCCACAATCTGCGATTAATACATACAAAATATACGAATAACAGAAAGAACAAAAAGGATATAAAAGGAGAAGTTCTCAAGTCCAACGTATAACTGTCTCCTTATAACTATTACGGCCCTCACCGTATGTGCGAGTCGTTAGCCTCCCAGGATAAAATGAGAAAACAGCGTTGCTGCACGAACAGCGCCTTCGGCGAACAAGAACGGAGCAAGAAACTATCACCAGAAGAGAGTATGATTTTTGTTTAGGAGGCGGCTGTGTGGTATATTTCGAATAAATGAATAAACCCTAAACCTGATATGATAATATATAGGCTCGAGGGAAAACGTGTGAGCTACTTCACGCGTAATTAAATAAACCGCGTTAATTAATAATCAAATCCGTAATTGAATTAGATTATTATTATTATGCCAAATCAATTATAATAATTCTTATTAAAAACGAATTAAGAATTTAAGAGCCCAAACCCAGTGGAAATTAAATTTAGCAAAACTAGTCCGTCCGTAATTATTCGGGCCAATTTTCTGCTACATTCGTGTCCGCACGTCGCACACGCGGGCAACCTTGAAGGCTTCGCAAGCCTCGGATTGCCCCTCGAAAGCCCAAGATTTGCACCCCCCGCGCGCACGTAGGTGTTGAAACAATACATAAGTAACACATTTGAACACTACATAAGTGTTTTTATATACAGTTATGCATTCTCCTTAGCAAAATCAATGTGGGACTTTCATTATTCTACACAAATTTCCACAACTAAGAGACTAAGTGCATGTTTGGCGTTCCG
The DNA here is from genome assembly GCF_009905375.1 of Apium graveolens. Lineage (NCBI taxonomy): Eukaryota > Viridiplantae > Streptophyta > Magnoliopsida > Apiales > Apiaceae > Apium > Apium graveolens. The sequence continues at coordinate 111,807 of NW_027420760.1, read as the reverse complement.
TTTTTGTAACTTATATGCTGAAAATCTCATTCTGTATTTCATGCGACAGTTTGGGAACTTCGTTTATCGTGACATTTTAACACTTATATGACCATTATTCGAAAGTAGGGAAGTGCTAAAATTCCACTTCTCATTTTCCCGTTAGCGTCGATTTCCTCCTTTATTTTCTTCTTCACCCTACTATTGCATTGATTAAACTATTTTTCTTTATTCCAAAATTTATGATTAAAAGTTCCATTTTATTTAAATTGAATTTGAAGAAGTTTTAATATTATTCTAATTTATGCCCCTTATCAATGTTATGTTATGCAAAACGGAATGATATTGCCGCACATATTAAGTTAATATTTTATAATTTTTTTTATTTTGGGAAATACTAAAACCCCCAAATATTGTTACATTTTTTCCCAAATACTTTATAAATGGTAATTTTCATCGTAATATTATGTGACTCCGCGTGCATTCATACGCGCCCAATTGTTAAATCTTGACACATGTCATGCGACGTAATTTTACAATTTAAATTTTGGGTTACATAGCATTACTCTATCATTTTTAGTAATTTGAATTTCAATATTTATAGTTTATTTTTTTTCATTAATTATATATTCTTATATTAAATTATTATATTAAATTTATTTATTTTTAAAAAATTATGACTTATAAGTTATGATTTACCAAACACATTAGTAACTTATAAGTAACTTATACATAAAATTATCCAAACACTTAACTAACTTATAATTTACTATGTTCATATCACTTATATTGCACTTTTTAACTTTAAGTTATAAGTTACATTTTTTAAGGAACCCCAAACGGGCCCTAACTTTGGATGATCATATCTCATCCATCTCTCAGTCATTTTGAGTGATTCAAAGTGCCTCAGAAAGCTCTCCTGGGGGAGAACACATTCCAAATGTCACTTGTCGTGCGTACGTGACATTCGTCCACTCAAACTATGGATCAAATTGACTTGACAATGTGGGACTACAACCCACATTTTCCAACAATCCCCCACATGGATGAGATTGACATTTCAGTAGCACACACCAAATAGACAGACGCGGAGTTTGACTTGGTGATAGTTTCTTGATCAGATATAACATACGATAGGTAGATAATGCTCCTTGAACCTTCGCTCGAATAAGCATACCGACTTTACTGGTAGACAGTAGAAGTGCTTGTCCTTGAACTGTTCGATCGTTTGTGTAAACGATGATATACTTATCACTATATCCTTTCTGACTCGTTCAGTTCTCCTTTGAAGCGGCCCCACTTCTCTCCCATATAAGTGATCTTTATCTTATAAAGTAACCCGCATTTACTCAGCGTTCACTCCTGAACTCCATGTATTCACCAAAAGATCATTAAAAGCTCAAAGGACTAACCTCGTACCATACGGGTCTCACTGTTTCCTCATCATAGGAACAGGCCATGGGTTTCCCCCAAAATGATTTGGGCATCATGATTTAGTTGGCCCATTGAACCAAGTTATTGGAATCTCCAGTCAGCATTGGTTGGGTGTCCACCATGACGCCGTTAAGCAACAGGCTTAAGGTTTATCCCTCTCGATGATTTCTCAACCACTTCTCTTGATAACCCTTTGGTTAGCGGATCCGCGATATTATCCTTTGACGATATATAGTCAATAGTGATAATTCCGGTTGAGATCAATTATCTAATGAAACTATGTCGTCATCATATATGATGAGACTTTCCATTATACATCGTGCTCTGTGCTCTACCAATAGCGGATTGACTGTCACAGTGTATCCCTATTGTAGTCACAAGCTTTGGCCATCTTGGAATATCCTTTAAAAATTGGCGTAGATATTCACCCACTTAGGCACATTTATCTAGTGCCACGAACTCAGCTTCCATCGTGGAATGACTTATCACAGTTTTCTTTGAGGATTTCCATGAGATTGTCGCGCCAGCTAGTGTAAACACATAGCCACTCGTAGACTTTAGAGCCTTCTTACTAGATATCCAATTCGCGTCAGTATATCCCTCTAATACTGCTGGATATCTGCCATAGTGCAGTCCATAGTCTCGAGTTTCTCTCAAGTACCTCAGTATCCTTATGATCGCTTTCCAGTGATCAGTTCCCAGATAACTCGTAAACCTACTCAACTTGCTGATTGAGTATGGAATGTCTGATCTTGTACAACTGAATAAGTACATCAGACTTCCAATTATCCTCGAGTATTCCAACTGGGAAACCGCTACACCTTTGTTCTTGGATAAATGTAAAGTCATATCCACATGTGTCCTAGCTTTCTCAAAGTCATCTTTAAGAAACTTCTCAAGGATTTTGTCAACATAATGAGGTTGACTCAATGCGAGTCCTTCTGATGTTCTAGAAATTTGGATTTTTAGAATCACATTTGCTAGTCCCATGTCTTTCATGTCAAATCTTGCCTTTAGCATGTCTTTTGTAGATTTGATCACTTTATCATTGCTTCCGATAATAAGTAGATCGTCTACATACAATGTCATCATGACATAACCATTGTCATTGTCCTTGATATAACTACTTTCATTATCTTTGTAATATGCACAACTATCACATTCATTGATCTTGAAGCTGTTGGCCAGCACGACCTCATCAAATTTCTCATGCCATTTCATAGGCGCTTGTTTTAAGCCATACAGTGACTTCACTAATCTATAGACTTTCCTTTCTTGACCAGGGACAACGAATCCTTCAGGTTATTTCATATAGATTTCCTCATCTATATCTCCATTTAGAAAAGCTATTTTCACATCCATTTGATGTACTACTAAATTTCGCATTGCAGCTGAAAGGATATTTTCGATATATTATTTATTTTGGTATTTGTACGATTAGACATAAAATTAAGAACACGTAGATCCTCTCCATTAGGACATGAATTTAATTGATCCAAATCAGAGTCAAAAAGTCAAACTAGCAAAATCATGTCTTTTAAACAGATAAAAGAGATATTCCATTTTTGCAAAATATCAAAACTATATCTTTATGGAATATATCTCTAAGGCAATATGATCAAAAAAGAAACATCAAGATATAATATTTCTTAGATCTGTGTTGCAACAGGAATATAGCAACAAGCTCGAATAAGGAATATTGCAGAAATATTCTTTAGAGGTCCCGTGCTATATCAAAAATATTTAACTCTTCACTCCAAAATATATCTCTATATATATTCAAAGATTATTAATATTCAAGGTTGGAATATTAATATCCAGTTCTGCAACTCATTTATGAATACTTACAGTAATTTTCTCTCGTTTCGTAAAATCAGCATTTCACGGAGAAAATTATTCAAAAATACTCAAACACATTTCCTATCATCCAAATATATTTTATATATTAGAAAATATATTTTAAGTATTTATACAAGTCAAAAATTTGGTCAAAAGATCCATCTCCTTTATTTCAAGACCAACGATATTTTTATTCGGAAGAAAGGCTGACAGAACAGTTTCATTTTTAGATAAAATACTTCCACATGATAGAATTACTTGAAATTTAGTATGGATCATTTAAATGGTATTTTATAAGTATGGTAAAAATTTTGTAGCATTCAGAGAATTTTTGTCTGGGCACAAATATCGAGGCAGTTGGTCCCACAGTTGACCACGTTTGACCTAGTTATCATTGACTAAAATTTATCAAAACTTGCAGGACATCATTTTATAATATTTAGGTAATTATCATATTTTTTATGATATTTATTTAAGAATTTTTGGGGTGGTCATAATTAATGGTGCTTAATCCTTAATTAAAGTAATTAAAGAATGATTAAAAGAAAAGTAAAATATATATTTAATATATATATATATATATATATATATATATCAGCTGAGATTTAAATGAATACTAGCTTGTTCTTCCTTCCCACTTGCAAAGAATCACAACCTACTTGCCATGTCTCAATCCATGTGATACACTCCATCCACCATTCATTCCTTCTCAAATCTCAACCATTCAATCCACCCAACTTCTCCTATAAATAAACCCCCACCCTAACCCATTTTCTTCAAGCTAAAGAGCCACAAAGTTGCTGGGATTTTTTCAAGAAGTGTTTCTCTTCATCTCTTTCAAATTCTATACACACACTTCTTCTCAAAAACCTTATCTCTCTTCTATATACTTACATATATACAAGGTTTTTAAAACCCAAGCTTAGCTTCACCTAACCAAGCTTTATCCCAATAAGTGAGCTCATCCACTACCATTTTCCGACCTCCCGAAGGGCTGCCCAAGTTCGACCAAAGTGCCAAAATCTGGCGGAACCTCCGGCGAATTTTTCCGGCGAACTTTTCCGACCGTTTTTCAAAAGTGGTTAGTTTTAGCTTCTTATTTGAGTTCTTTGTATTTAAGCTTTGTACTTAACTTCTCTACTTCATCTTAAGCTCTAATACAAGTTCTCTTATAAAAGAAGTTCTCGGGGAGAACTTAGATTCGAACTCGGAATTCGAATAAGTACTTGAACTTCATAAAAATCATTCCAACGAGAAGATCTAAAAAGAAAAGTACTTTATCTCCAAGGGGAGATTATATTTGACACATGTACGAGTTAGCCCATTATTTCTTGCACTTTAATTGGATCTTGGCTAACACTCATTCGTGCTCATAAAATAATTACGAAGTTTAAGTGTAATCCCTTCTAGCATCTTTAGTGCTCTCCGGGGGATTATTACTTGTCTCATATAAACATTTCGTAATTTGTCAAATCTTAAAACGGAACGTACGAGTTAGACAATTACTTAACGCTCTTTAATTGGATCTTGTCTAACTAATAACGTACATATAAAATATTACGAAGTAAAAGTGTAATCCCTTTTAACATCTTTAGTGTTCCGGGGGATTATAGCTTGTCTAATATAAACTACTTCGTAATCATCCGTTATTTAAAGACGAATCAAATCCACGAGTTAGCCAATTATTTTCACGCTCTTTAATTGGATCTTGGCTAACACATATCGTGTATATAAACAATTACGAGACATATCGTATAATCCCCTTCTAACATCTTTCAGTGTTCTGTGGGGTTATTATTCGATATATATAAACTACTCGTAATTATTCGTCTAAACTTCAAAAGCACGATCTTACACCAATTACTTGCACTTCTATTATTTGGATCTTGGCTAAAAATCATAAAACTTATACAAGTACTTGAAGTTAAAAGTATACTTTGACCACATAAGTGTCAAAATATAAGTATACTAAAATCCTTAAGCCTACGAGCGTAGATGATAAGTTACAATTCCGAGATTGTAACTAAAGTATTCTTCAATTTATAAATACATAATCGAAAGAAGAAGAATACTAAAGAAGTCATAAGCCATAAGTGCTTAACATAAAAAGGGACTTCTCATATTATTCCACAACTTTATCAAAACTATAAAGGAGTAATTATAAATATACTTGACCATCTTGTATTATTCTTAAGTCAAGTATTGTTATTTAGTTTTAATATTCTTATTGGAATATTATACTACTTGTGGGGTAGTACAGTAAAATACTAGTTCAAACCATCTTTTCAATACTTGGTTTGTTTCATGAATTGTCTTATTAGTTTTGTAGTGAGGTGAAGTGACGTGAGGTGATTCTCGTTCTAAGACCCAAGTCCTAGACGTACTCACGGGGAGTTAGTAGTCTTCGCACCGTGAAGAAGAGGAAAGACCCAAGACCGGATCACTAAGATCCAAGACCGACAAAAGCTAAGGAAGCCAAGTCCACACAAATGCTCTACAACAATTTTGAAGAAATAGCGGGGAGTTATTGTCTAAGATAAGTTGTGTAGGTATTACATTTATTTTGAGGTGGTGACCCTTGTGTTACGCACCAAGATAAATACTTGTAAAGGGTGTAAAGGCTTATCCGCCTACTAAATGAGCGAGTTTATTATAAGGGAAAATCCCGAGTCCGGGAGAGGAGCTCGGGGACTGGAGTAGGGGTGAGCGAATCTATTAGAGGTTGCGCCATCGCGAACCAGGATAAAATCACCGTGTGGTATTTTATTTCCTTGCACTTTATCTTCCGCACATATAAACTGCATAACCACTCGGTAAAGTTTTAAAAAGGGATAAAATATTTTTAAAATGCCACAACAATTTTTAAATTGGTAATTAAGCTATTCAACCCCCCCCCTTTAAGCTTAAAATAGCCCTCATACGGGACCTTACATCAGCGATAACAAACATCATCCTTATAGACATTATTCTCATTACTGGAGAATATGTGTCAAAGTAGTCCAGACCTTTATGTTGCTTGTATCCTTTAATTACAAGTCTTGCCTTGTACTTATCGATAGTACCATCAGTTTTCAACTTCTTCTTGAAAACCCACTTGTTGCCTAACAGTTTACAACCATTTGGAAAATCAACTAATTCCCAAGTATGATTCTGCAGAATTGAATCAACTTTATTTTTAATGGCCTCTTTCACCATGGGGCCATCGGGTGAGGTAACCGCTTCCTCATAGGATTTCGGGTCACCTTCCTCGAGCAAATATGTCATAAAGTCAGACCCATAAGATTTCTCCGTACATTGTCTTTTGCTCTTTCTCACTACCCCCACATTTTCATCCTCACTTTCTTCACTCTCATTATTGTTATCTATAGACTTATGAGCTCATTTAGACGTTGTAGGAGGTTCTTTTCCTGGATTGCAAGGAAATGTCGTCTAAAAAAATGAGGCATTCCTAGATTTTATAATCATATTCTTCTGAATGTCAGGAATCTTAGAATCATATACGAGAAATCGATATGCAGTTCTATGTGGTGGATATCCGATAAAGATACAATCCACAGTCTTTGGACCAATCTTCACCTTCTTAGGTGTAGGGACCAATACCTTTTCCAGGCACCCCCACACTTTCAGGTGTTGGTAACTTGGTTTCTTTTTCTTCCACATTTCATAAGGACTTACATCCTTATTCTTGCGCATAGTAATATTTAAAATATTATTCACGCTTAAAATGGCTTCCCCCCACATCGACTGCGGAAGTCCAGGGCTTAGCAACATTGTATTCATCATTTTTTTGAGAGTGCGATTCTTCCTCTCAGCCACTCCATTTGGCTGAGGGGAGTATGGTACAGTGACCTCATGGATTATACCATGTTGTGAACAGAATTCCCCAAAGGGTTCAACATATTCACCTCCACGATCATTTCGTATCGTTTTGATTTTCTCAGTTTGTCGTGTCTTAACTTCTTCCTTATAGATTTTAAATTTATCTATAACTTGGTCTTTGCTTTTCAGCAAATATACATAGCAGTATTTTGTACAGTCATCTATGAATGTAATAAAATACTTGTTTCCTCCTCTAGTTGGAGCGAATTTTAAATCACATATATCGCTATGTATTAGGTCTAGCACTTTGGTGTTTCTTTCCACACGTTTAAATGACGATCTCGTTAATTTTGCCTCAACACAAGTCTGACACTTATATTTTGTATCAATTGTTAATTTTGGTATGTATTATTTTACACTTAACCTTCGTAAAGTGTCATAATTAACATGTTCTAATCTAGCATGCCATAAATTAGGAGACTCAAGCAAGTAAGCAGAAGAATTCTTCATTTCATTATCGTCCTTAATGGACATAACATTGAGCTTAAATAGCCCATCAGTTACATAGCCCTTGCCTACAAACATACCACTCTTAGATAAAACAACTTTATCTGACTCAATTACAAAATGAAAGCCATGATTATTCAACAAAGAACCAGACACAAGGTTTTTGCGAATATCAGGCACATACAGTACATTCTTCAAAGTCAGATTCTTCCCAGAGTTCATCTTTAGAATCATCGTGCCTTCACCTTCAACAGTAGAAGTCGCTGAATTCCCCATGCAAAGCTTCTCACCAGCATCGGAAGCCTTAAGGCTAGAGAAAATCGCCTTGTCTGAGCAAACATGCCTAATAGCACCAGTATTAATCCACCACTCACGCGGATTGGAGCCGACTAGGTTCACTTCAGAGACCGTAGCACAGAGGTCTATATCACCCATCTCCTTGGACATGTGATCGACCATGTTTGCTTCTTTCTTCTTGTTGGCCTTTTTGGGCCTCTTGCAATCAGAAGACCTATGACCCACTGTATCACAGTTGTAGCACTTCCCTTGGAATTTCGATTTCGAAATCCCTCCATTTGGTGCCAGTTTTTCCCTTTTACCAGAAGTGCCCTTCTTTTGCTTGGAGCTTTCAACATGCTCCACCATGTTTGCCTTCTCAGTAGCAACATTCATGCGTTAGGGTTAGTCGCCTGCTGGTGAACCCCATCAGATCCAGTGATCTGTGCGTTGGGATCAGCCGTCATATTTATCGTATTGTTCACAGTGTTATCGTTCATAGATCTGTTACTCTACAAAACAGGTAGAAACAGATGTATTAGTCACATATATTAAATACTAATAGCTTTAAGATTGTGATTCACAATCTGCGATTAATACATACAAAACATACGAATAACAGAAAGAACAAAAATGATATAAATGGAGAAGTTCTCAAGTCCAGGGTATAACTGTCTCATTAAAGCTATTACGGCCCTCACTGTATGTGCGAGTCGTTAGCCTCCCAGGATAAAACGAGAAAACGACGTTGCTGCACGAACAGCGCCTTCGGCGAACAAGAACGGAGCAAGAAACTATCACCAGAATAGAGTATGGTTTTTGTTTAGGAGGCGACTGTGTGGTATATTTCGAATTAATGAATAAACCCTAAACCTGATATGATAATATATGGGTTTGAGGGAAAATGTGTGAGGTACTTCACGTGTAAGTAAATAAACCGCGGTAATTAATAATCAAATCCACAATTGAATCAGATTATTATTATGCCAAATCAATTATAATAATTCGTAATAAAAAACGAATTAAGAATTTAAGAGCCCAATCCCAGTGTAAATTAAATTTAGCAAAACCAGTCCATCCGTAATTATTCGGGCCAATTTTTCAGCTACATTCGTGTCCGCACGCGCACACGCGGGTAACCTCGAGGGCTTCGCAAGCCTCTGATTGGCCCTCGAAAGCCCAAGATTTGCACCCCTGCGGGCAAGTAGGTGTTGGAGCAATACATAAGTAACACATTTGAACACTACATAAGTGTTTTACTATTTAAAGCTATGCATTCTCCTTTGCACATTCAATGTGGGACTTTCATTATTCTACACAAATTTCCACAGCTAAGAGACTAACTTTGAATGATCATATCGCATCCATCTCTTAGTCATTTTGAGTGATTCAAAGTGCCTCATAAAGCTCTCTTAGTCGCCCGCACGCGACATTCGTCCACTCATACTATGTCTCAAATTGACTTGACAATGTGGTACTACTACCCAGATTTTCCAACAATAAAATCTTAAGTTCGTAGAGTAAGCTCCAATGATCTTATAATTTCTGCAAAAACAACTTTGGGGAAAAACTGTATATGGAATAGTTATCCTTTACAGCTTATTTTACATGTAAAATTTATGTTACTGCAAGTTGCATTTGCAATATCTGCAGTCACCAGGCGGGCCTGCCCTTGCATTTTCAGTGAATAAACTAGTCCAATTCATGCACTCACCTTGGTGAATAAACTAGCGTCTCTTGGTTACCTCAAAGCCCCCAGCATGTGTGGCTTGTACATTATCTCTAGACCTACGGCCTCAACTTTGTTATGGACAGAAACTTTACATCCAGCTATGTTGCCTATTACGGATGCACTCAGATTAGTTGGTCTTTTCGCAAGCAACGAACAGTGGCACGCTCATCCACTGAAGCAGACTACAGAACTGTTTCCGCTGAGCAAAAAATGGTGTACTAATCTGCTTCAAGAGCTCCAGCTACCACTATGCTCAATTCCACGGATATGCTGTGAAAATGTAGGATCTACATATCTATGTAAATATCCAGTATTTCACAGTCGTATGAAGCACAGAACCATGTATTTTCACTTTGTGTGTGACCAAGTTTATAAAAAGGCATGGTAGACGTCACTCATGTTGGTTCTAGCCAGCAGTTTGCCAATTCTCACACAAACCCATTTTCCAGGTCTTTATTTCAGTCTCAGATAAGCAAGCTCATCCTCATAGACACGACACCGATCTTGACTTCCAGAGTAAGGATGATAATTGATAAACTATAGTTACTTCAGTTACTACAATCAAACTAGAACTTGATGTAATTACAGTTACTTCTTGGATTAATATTAGTTTACCATATTAAGTTCGACCAATCAAAGACTGTTTTGAATAATTGTATAAAAGATTGCCTACTTGTTATATTTCAACTGATAAATCTGTTCAAGTGATAAGTTAGAAGAATTTAACAAACCAGAAATAGTACTTCTAACTTATTATAGATTATAAGTAACCGACCGAAGATCTGAAAACATATATAATCCAACTACAAACACATTTTACATGTCATTTGCTTCCGCATATTACACACTTTGCACTAATACATACTCCATCTGCTATAAATATAACAATGACTTGATAATATTATTATGTGAAAAGTCTGCTTTGTCTTTTGCAGCAAGTCATTATTTGGTGGCTTGGTATTCAGTAATATTCCCTGTGTAGTTGGTGCTGGAACAAGATCTGTCTCTATAAATCTATAATTTCAAAGACAGTTACATATATTGCAGATATGGCTCAGGAGATGACAGACAGGAACGGGAACGATGGAGATATTGCTCTCTCTGTACTTGAGGATAATATGCATGAACCCTCCGGTGACCACTCCAGTGACGGCTGTTTTGTAACTCTTCCTTTTATACAAAAGGTAAGTAGGTAACAAATAATAACAAATACTACAATCTATAAGTGTTTGGCTAGATTGATAATTAAAGTTAAGTTTCTTTCCGGTTCTCTGTTTTGTTAAGTAGCTAGAGACTTAGGTTTTTAATTTCCCTTAACCTGGAAATAAAATCAAAAGAGTTTTTTTTTTATATATAGATAGCAGGCACATGCCAGGAGTCCAATCCTTGACATCTTTATGAGAAACCAAGATCTCGACCACAGCACCAACCCTCTCCAATCCTTGACATCTTTAAGAAAAACTAAGACCTCGATCACTGTATGAACCCTATGTTGGCAAAGAAGTTTCCTTGTCTTTTTTCTCGGAACGTTATAGTTTCAGAGAGTTGCTCAGATTTGTATCAATGAGCATGCTTATATAGAAGTCTTGAATTCGAAAATGGAACTCTTCTTTACAATCCCAAAAATGAAGTTTTAAGTGAAGGACAGTTTTGGTAGCATGAAATTTATTTAGTAACTATCAATCGGCACCATTCGGAATATTGTCCCATAAACAAGATCTTAAACTCATTGTATCATCTTTAATTTTGTAAACTAATAATGAGAACTATAAACAGGGAAACCACAACACAGAGCTATTTGCAGAAATATTAAGCAACTCTAACACAGCAACACTGTATCGAGTTTATGAATTACATTACATACTTCGATAAGTATGATTGAATCTATTATTAACCTTGTCATGAATATACTAGTCAATGAATTACTGAAATATTTACATGCAGCTAATTGCAGAGATGTTGGGCACATATTTTCTAATATTTGCGGGAGATTGCGCGGTGACGGTTAATTTGTCAAAGGACAAAGTGGTTACATTGCCGGGAGTTGCTATGGTATGGGGACTGGCTGTAATGGTGATGATTTACTCAATTGGACACATTTCTGGTGCTCATATTAACCCTGCTGTCACCATTGCATTCGCCTCTGTCAAGAGATTTCCGTGGAAACATGTAACTAACTATCTCCTGTGTTAACCCGTTAATGACCTAAATTTTGGTTTCTATTAACTTTATATATTCATTTTTATGATGATTTTAGCAAGTTTAAATATTTTTTATGACTAAATTTTGATACATTTACGAACACAACCTAGACTCATCTAAGAGCACGCCTTAAGATAGCCTCTCACATTTAAAAACAGACATCACGCCACAAACGATGAAATATAATAGCCTAACAGTACCTACACTCATCTAAGAGCATGCTTTGAGCTAAATTTTGTACAACATTTGCTAGCACGATCTTAAATTTTTTATAATGTTAGGTACCAGCTTATGTTGCAGCACAAATTATAGGGGCAACGTTAGCCAGCGAAACGATCAGGTTAATTTTTCAGGGTACTAAAGACATATCTCCGGGAACATTTCCGACAGGGACAAACCTGCAGTCTTTGGTGTTGGAGTTTATAATCACATTCTTCCTGATGTTTGTTATATCTGGTGTGGCCACCGATAACAGAGCTGTAAGTCTTCTTTCTTCACCTTGTTAATTAACCTGGTTAAAATGATATCCGAATTCCTAATACTCATTCGAGTTGAACAGATTTTTTAAATCCGCCTTCTATATACTTTGTCACGTTTAGGGAATTGTTTTTTCATGATGATTGGCTTCATTCAGTTTTAAATCGCTGTCGTCTATGTCAATGGCGTGTATTATTGAAGGAAATTTGCAACTTGAATAGATTAATAGTATAACAAAAAAAAAATTCTCAACTATGCCTTGATAATTTTATTTTAAGCAATAAGCATCGAACAAATGCATGGGACCCTAATTTCTATCAACACTCTAGCCGAAAAAATCTAGTAGTTGAATTCTTTTTTCCTTGCGGAGATCAAGAGTTCGAGTAAATAAAGTGTTAGTAGAGTGATTGAGGAATAATGGACCAAAATGTCGCTTTTGAGTGCTAAATGGTCCAAAATGTCACTTTTGAAAATAATGGCCCAAAATGTTATTTCATAACGATACTTCGTCTTCCGTTTTGTATTTTTAATGTAAAACGGTACTTAGTGTGCCGTTTTGGTACTTTAATATTTTTTTTTAATTTTTTTATAATGTGCAAAACGGTGGTTGAAGTAGCGTTTTGGCTCAAAACGGTACATCATATAGCGTTTTGTACCAAAACAGAACTTTATCTACCGTTTTACGCATAAAAAAAATTCAAAATGCCAAAACGTCACACGAAGTTCCGTTTTAGGTGTTTTGCATAAACGGTACACAGTGTACCGTTTTGAAGTGACATTTATGGTTATTTTTAACCCCCAAAGTGATATTTAGAACCAACACCCGTGATTGACCTCTCAGATATACGGAAAATTAACCCTGCTGTCACCATTGCATTCGCCTCTGTCAAGAGATTTCCGTGGAAACATGTAACTAACTATCTCCTGTGTTAACCCGTTAATGACCTAAATTTTGGTTTCTATTAACTTTATATATTCATTTTTATGATGATTTTAGCAAGTTTAAATATTTTTTATGACTAAATTTTGATACATTTACGAACACAACCTAGACTCATCTAAGAGCACGCCTTAAGATAGCCTCTCACATTTAAAAACAGACATCACGCCACAAACGATGAAATATAATAGCCTAACAGTACCTACACTCATCTAAGAGCATGCTTTGAGCTAAATTTTGTACAACATTTGCTAGCACGATCTTAAATTTTTTATAATGTTAGGTACCAGCTTATGTTGCAGCACAAATTATAGGGGCAACGTTAGCCAGCGAAACGATCAGGTTAATTTTTCAGGGTACTAAAGACATATCTCCGGGAACATTTCCGACAGGGACAAACCTGCAGTCTTTGGTGTTGGAGTTTATAATCACATTCTTCCTGATGTTTGTTATATCTGGTGTGGCCACCGATAACAGAGCTGTAAGTCTTCTTTCTTCACCTTGTTAATTAACCTGGTTAAAATGATATCCGAATTCCTAATACTCATTCGAGTTGAACAGATTTTTTAAATCCGCCTTCTATATACTTTGTCACGTTTAGGGAATTGTTTTTTCATGATGATTGGCTTCATTCAGTTTTAAATCGCTGTCGTCTATGTCAATGGCGTGTATTATTGAAGGAAATTTGCAACTTGAATAGATTAATAGTATAACAAAAAAAAAATTCTCAACTATGCCTTGATAATTTTATTTTAAGCAATAAGCATCGAACAAATGCATGGGACCCTAATTTCTATCAACACTCTAGCCGAAAAAATCTAGTAGTTGAATTCTTTTTTCCTTGCGGAGATCAAGATTCGAGTAAATAAAGTGTTAGTAGAGTGATTGAGGAATAATGGACCAAAATGTCGCTTTTGAGTGCTAAATGGTCCAAAATGTCACTTTTGAAAATAATGGCCCAAAATGTTATTTCATAACGATACTTCGTCTTCCGTTTTGTATTTTTAATGTAAAACGGTACTTAGTGTGCCGTTTTGGTACTTTAATATTTTTTTTAATTTTTTTATAATGTGCAAAACGGTGGTTGAAGTAGCGTTTTGGCTCAAAACGGTACATCATATAGCGTTTTGTACCAAAACAGAACTTTATCTACCGTTTTACGCATAAAAAAAATTCAAAATGCCAAAACGTCACACGAAGTTCCGTTTTAGGTGTTTTGCATAAACGGTACACAGTGTACCGTTTTGAAGTGACATTTATGGTTATTTTTAACCCCCAAAGTGATATTTAGAACCAACACCCGTGATTGACCTCTCAGATATACGGAAAATTAACGGAGTCCTAGATTTTTTGGAGACGTACGGAATAGATCCGATATCTGAATTTTAAGGCCTTGATTTTTGTTAAACGTTAATGCAGATTGGCGAACTTGCAGGGCTTGCAATTGGAGCTATTGTGTTACTTAATGTGATTATTGCAGGGTACGTATAATGTACAACATTATTTTTCTCTCCCCAATTTTTATTTCAAATATAATCAATACTCGCTCTATCTTATTGTTTCTTATATTTTTTTGATTTATTATTCAACTTTTTACATTTCTATAAACAATAAAAACTTCAATGGATCATTATAGGACTTCAAGAAATAGGTGAAAAAGTAGTATCATCGTAATATACTGTTTGACAAATATGATAAGTCGACTGAATAACTTATAAGTCCGCAACAACTTATCGACGAACGTTTGTCGACTCAATTTATAAGTTGAATTTATAATTTATAAGATATTAAGTTGAATGTTAGTAACGACGTACTTTTCTCAACTTATTTTTAATT
Organism: Apium graveolens; assembly: GCF_009905375.1. Taxonomy (NCBI): domain Eukaryota; kingdom Viridiplantae; phylum Streptophyta; class Magnoliopsida; order Apiales; family Apiaceae; genus Apium; species Apium graveolens. The sequence continues at coordinate 96,766 of NW_027420760.1, read as the reverse complement.
TTTCGTTTTTTTATTAATTTTAGTTTTAAAAATATTTTTTAATATTAATCTAACTTTAAATATAAGAATTAAGATATTATATTTAAAATATTATTTATTTTAGTCGATTTAAGTAAAAAAATTGAATTATAAGTAAAATTATCTAAACACTTATATAACTTATAAGCATTCATCAATTTATCACTTATAAATCATTTATTTAGTTTAAGTTTAAATCATAATTTATTTATTTTAAGATTTATGAAAGGGGTACCCTATGGTTGAAGTATCTATCCTAAACCTTTTTTTTTCTGTTATTCTGATTCTCTGAACTTTTCTTGGAGTCATTTTTATGATGGCTCATTTGTGAAATGGGTTGTTTGACAGACCAATAACAGGGGCATCAATGAATCCAGCAAGAAGTTTGGGCCCAGTTTTGGTGACGAGCCGCTACGACGGGATTTGGATATATCTGTTGGGTCCAATAGCTGGGGCAATATCTGGTGCCTGGATTTACAATATTATGAGATTCACAAACAAGCCACTTCGTGAAATTACCAAAAATGCCTCCTTTCTTACTAGAATTTCGCCCAGGAAATAATTCATCTAATATTTTTGTGCTCAATATTAACAGTGATGTAAAAACTAGCTATAATAGTGTTATATCGAACCTCTGTAAAATTAAATAGAGCAGAAAGATAGATAAAGAGAGTGATTAGGGAGAAAAAAGAAGCTGCTTGGTACATTTTCATTTTTAACAAATGAGGTTATTTATAGCCAATACAAGCAACATGTTCATTAAATGCAATGTGAAATATCTACTCCTATGAATCTAGCATTACTATTTAACTTTTGACTACATGACAATCAACTTATAACACTCCCCTCTGATTGTCATGATAGTATGGATCATAAATTGCCTCGTTAAAATCTTGTCAAAGAAAAACCCAGTGGGATAAAAACTTTGGCGAAGGAAAAAAAGTACAATCTCCCCTTGGAAAAACTAATCATTCTCCGAAGTTTTGTTTTAAAAAATTTTTGAATCGTCGCATTCCAATGTTATGTCGTAACTTCCCAAATGTTGAATTCGGTAATGATTTCGTGAATAAATCCGCAAGGTTGTCACATGATCGAATTTGTTGTATATCAATTTCTCCATTCTTTTGAAGTTCGTGAGTGTAAAAGAATTTTGGTGAAATGTGTTTCGTCCTGTCTCCTTTGATATATCCTTCCTTAAGTTGATCAATGCACGCAGTGTTGTCCTCAAACATGACAGTAGGACTTCTTGTGATGTCCGGTAATCCACATGATTCTTGAATATTCTTGATGATAGACCGCAATCAAACACATTCTCTACTGCCTTTACGAATTACAATAAGTTCCGAGTGATTTGTTGAGGTTGCCATTGTAGTTTGTTTCGTGGATTTTCAGGAAATGGCTGCACCGCAACATGTAAATACATATCCAGTTTGTGATTTGCCAAAATGAGGATCTGATAAATATTCAACGTCTGCATATCCGATCAACTGAGATGTTGAGTTTTTCAAGAAATATAACCCAACATCAATTGTTCCACGAAGATAATGAAATATATGTTTGATCCCATTCCAATATCTGTCCATCGAAGCAGAGCTAAATCTAGCCAATAAGTTCACAGCAAAAGCAATATCTGGCCTTGTATTATTTGCAAGATACATAAGTGCACCAATTACACATAGATATGGAATTTCAGGACCAAAAACCTCTTCATCATCTTCTCGTGGTCGAAATGGATCTTTATCAGGCTCTAAAGATCTAACCACCATTGGAGTAGTCAATGGATAAGATTTATCCATGTAAAATCTGTTCAAAACCTTTTCTGTATATGTGGATTGGTGGAGGAAAATTCCTGTTGACAAGTGCTCGACTTGTATCCCAAGACAATATTTTGTCCTTCCAAAATCTTTCATTTCAAACTCTGTCTTTAGGTATATGACAACATCATTAACCTCCGTAGCTATTCCTATAAGATTTAAATCATCCACATATACAGCAATAATTACAAAACCAGATTGTGATTTTTTGATAAAAACACATGGAGAAATTTGGTTATTAATATACCCATCTTTTTTAAATAACGACGTAGTCTGTTATACCACATACGACTAGATTGTTTCAGTCCATACAATGATCGTTGAAGTTTAATGGAGTATATATGACGAGGTTTCTTGAACTCATCCATTTTTAACCCTTCTGGGATTTTCATAAAAATTTCACTATCAAGTGAACCATACAGGTATGCAGTAACGACGTCCATAAGACGTGTTTCCAATTTTTCTTTAGATGCCATACCTAGTATAAAACGAAAAGTAATTCCATCCATCACCAACGAGTATGTCTCTTGATAATCAATGTCAGGCCTTTGAGAAAATCCCTGTGCTACAAGTCAGGCTTTATATCTCATAATTTCATTGTTTTCATTTCATTTTCTTATTAATACCCATTTATTCCCAACAGGGTTCACACCAATTGGTGTTTGGACAACAGGTCGAAATACTTCTCTTTTACGCAATAAATTTAATTCTGTTTGGATTGCGTCTTTCCATTTTGGCCAGTCTTTTCTTCGACGACATTCATCCACACTTTGTGGTTTAGGATCAGAATTTATGTCTACATTCAATGCTGTAGAATACACAAATACATCATCGATTATGGCTTACTTCGATCCCATAATTTCATATCATGCACATAATTTATTGAAATTTCATGATTGTTTAATCCCGTATCTTCAGGGACTGGAATCTCTTCAGGATATAATACCACTTCAGGGGTATTTGCTTCTTCTGGAGCATGTGCCACTTCCGGGGCAATTTTCTTTATTTTTCTTTTTCGTGGTGCAACATCTTTTACACTGACCAGTCTACCACCCTTCAGGCGTGGCTTTGATTCTATAACCAATTCTTTTGTATCTGATTTTTGAATTGGTATATCTATTCTAGCTGGAGTATTTACTGCAGGTATATGAGATTTAGTTATATTTCTAGAATCGTTAAATGCGTCAGACATTTGGATTGCGATATTTTGCATATAAATAATTGTTTTAACTTCAAGTTCGCATTGACCGGTACGTGATCTAGAAAATATAATCCTGAAGCATTCCATGTTATGTCAGGATTAACTTTATTTAATTGTTTATCTCCCAATAAGGGAGGAAACATAGACTTGTCAAAATGACAATCTGCATATCTTGCGGTATATAAGTCTCCGGTTAGAGGCTCCAGATATTTAATTATTGATGTGGAATCAAAACCAATGTAGATACCTACTCTTCTTTGAGCTCCCATCTTCGATCTTTGTGGTGGAGCAATCGATACATATACAGCACTTCCGAAAATTTTGAAGTGAGAAATATTAGGAACTTGACCAAGTACCAGTTGTAGCGGAGAATGTTGGTTGTAGGAAGTTGGTCTAATCCTAATAATATTAGCAGCATGAAGTATTGCGTGACCCCAAATAGATGTAGGTAATTTTGTTTCAACAACAATGGTCTTGCAGTAAGTTGGAGTCTTTGATAATGGACTCGGCTAACCCATTTTGTGTATGTACATGAGGAAGTGGGTGTTCAACTGAGATTCCTATAGACATGCAATAGTCGAAAAAAGTTACAAATGTGAATTCTCCGACATTATCTAAATGAATTGACTTAATGCAATGATCTAGGAATTGAGCTCGTAATTTGATTATTTGGGCAAGTAATTTTGCAAAAGTATCATTATGAGTTGAGAGAAGACAAACATGAGACCATCTAGTTGAGGCATCGATTCATGTATCTTGTATATCCTACACCTATAAATAACCATATAAGTGGAACTTGTAAACTTACTTGGAAATAATATATTCTCTCATCTTCTCTCTTTCTCTTCTTCTCTTGGTTTATCTATTACTATATTTATAATAAAAAAATAATTCTACACTTATTTTTTTATTTAATTAAAATATTACATTTTTATTGAGAAAACCGTTAAGTAACGAGTGGTTCTAAATGTGATCCACAATCTGCGATTAATACATACAAAATATACGAATAACAGAAAGAACAAAAAGGATATAAAAGGAGAAGTTCTCAAGTCCAACGTATAACTGTCTCCTTATAACTATTACGGCCCTCACCGTATGTGCGAGTCGTTAGCCTCCCAGGATAAAATGAGAAAACAGCGTTGCTGCACGAACAGCGCCTTCGGCGAACAAGAACGGAGCAAGAAACTATCACCAGAAGAGAGTATGATTTTTGTTTAGGAGGCGGCTGTGTGGTATATTTCGAATAAATGAATAAACCCTAAACCTGATATGATAATATATAGGCTCGAGGGAAAACGTGTGAGCTACTTCACGCGTAATTAAATAAACCGCGTTAATTAATAATCAAATCCGTAATTGAATTAGATTATTATTATTATGCCAAATCAATTATAATAATTCTTATTAAAAACGAATTAAGAATTTAAGAGCCCAAACCCAGTGGAAATTAAATTTAGCAAAACTAGTCCGTCCGTAATTATTCGGGCCAATTTTCTGCTACATTCGTGTCCGCACGTCGCACACGCGGGCAACCTTGAAGGCTTCGCAAGCCTCGGATTGCCCCTCGAAAGCCCAAGATTTGCACCCCCCGCGCGCACGTAGGTGTTGAAACAATACATAAGTAACACATTTGAACACTACATAAGTGTTTTTATATACAGTTATGCATTCTCCTTAGCAAAATCAATGTGGGACTTTCATTATTCTACACAAATTTCCACAACTAAGAGACTAAGTGCATGTTTGGCGTTCCGTTTTTGTAACTTATATGCTGAAAATCTCATTCTGTATTTCATGCGACAGTTTGGGAACTTCGTTTATCGTGACATTTTAACACTTATATGACCATTATTCGAAAGTAGGGAAGTGCTAAAATTCCACTTCTCATTTTCCCGTTAGCGTCGATTTCCTCCTTTATTTTCTTCTTCACCCTACTATTGCATTGATTAAACTATTTTTCTTTATTCCAAAATTTATGATTAAAAGTTCCATTTTATTTAAATTGAATTTGAAGAAGTTTTAGTATTATTCTAATTTATGCCCCTTATCAATGTTATGTTATGCAAAACGGAATGATATTGCCGCACATATTAAGTTAATATTTTATAATTTTTTTATTTTGGGAAATACTAAAACCCCCAAATATTGTTACATTTTTTCCCAAATACTTTATAAATGGTAATTTTCATCGTAATATTATGTGACTCCGCGTGCATTCATACGCGCCCAATTGTTAAATCTTGACACATGTCATGCGACGTAATTTTACAATTTAAATTTTGGGTTACATAGCATTACTCTATCATTTTTAGTAATTTGAATTTCAATATTTATAGTTTATTTTTTTTCATTAATTATATATTCTTATATTAAATTATTATATTAAATTTATTTATTTTTAAAAAATTATGACTTATAAGTTATGATTTACCAAACACATTAGTAACTTATAAGTAACTTATACATAAAATTATCCAAACACTTAACTAACTTATAATTTACTATGTTCATATCACTTATATTGCACTTTTTAACTTTAAGTTATAAGTTACATTTTTTAAGGAACCCCAAACGGGCCCTAACTTTGGATGATCATATCTCATCCATCTCTCAGTCATTTTGAGTGATTCAAAGTGCCTCAGAAAGCTCTCCTGGGGGAGAACACATTCCAAATGTCACTTGTCGTGCGTACGTGACATTCGTCCACTCAAACTATGGATCAAATTGACTTGACAATGTGGGACTACAACCCACATTTTCCAACAATCCCCCACATGGATGAGATTGACATTTCAGTAGCACACACCAAATAGACAGACGCGGAGTTTGACTTGGTGATAGTTTCTTGATCAGATATAACATACGATAGGTAGATAATGCTCCTTGAACCTTCGCTCGAATAAGCATACCGACTTTACTGGTAGACAGTAGAAGTGCTTGTCCTTGAACTGTTCGATCGTTTGTGTAAACGATGATATACTTATCACTATATCCTTTCTGACTCGTTCAGTTCTCCTTTGAAGCGGCCCCACTTCTCTCCCATATAAGTGATCTTTATCTTATAAAGTAACCCGCATTTACTCAGCGTTCACTCCTGAACTCCATGTATTCACCAAAAGATCATTAAAAGCTCAAAGGACTAACCTCGTACCATACGGGTCTCACTGTTTCCTCATCATAGGAACAGGCCATGGGTTTCCCCCAAAATGATTTGGGCATCATGATTTAGTTGGCCCATTGAACCAAGTTATTGGAATCTCCAGTCAGCATTGGTTGGGTGTCCACCATGACGCCGTTAAGCAACAGGCTTAAGGTTTATCCCTCTCGATGATTTCTCAACCACTTCTCTTGATAACCCTTTGGTTAGCGGATCCGCGATATTATCCTTTGACGATATATAGTCAATAGTGATAATTCCGGTTGAGATCAATTATCTAATGAAACTATGTCGTCATCGTATATGATGAGACTTTCCATTATACATCGTGCTCTGTGCTCTACCAATAGCGGATTGACTGTCACAGTGTATCCCTATTGTAGTCACAAGCTTTGGCCATCTTGGAATATCCTTTAAAAATTGGCGTAGATATTCACCCACTTAGGCACATTTATCTAGTGCCACGAACTCAGCTTCCATCGTGGAATGACTTATCACAGTTTTCTTTGAGGATTTCCATGAGATTGTCGCGCCAGCTAGTGTAAACACATAGCCACTCGTAGACTTTAGAGCCTTCTTACTAGATATCCAATTCGCGTCAGTATATCCCTCTAATACTGCTGGATATCTGCCATAGTGCAGTCCATAGTCTCGAGTTTCTCTCAAGTACCTCAGTATCCTTATGATCGCTTTCCAGTGATCAGTTCCCAGATAACTCGTAAACCTACTCAACTTGCTGATTGAGTATGGAATGTCTGATCTTGTACAACTGAATAAGTACATCAGACTTCCAATTATCCTCGAGTATTCCAACTGGGAAACCGCTACACCTTTGTTCTTGGATAAATGTAAAGTCATATCCACATGTGTCCTAGCTTTCTCAAAGTCATCTTTAAGAAACTTCTCAAGGATTTTGTCAACATAATGAGGTTGACTCAATGCGAGTCCTTCTGATGTTCTAGAAATTTGGATTTTTAGAATCACATTTGCTAGTCCCATGTCTTTCATGTCAAATCTTGCCTTTAGCATGTCTTTTGTAGATTTTATCACTTTATCATTGCTTCCGATAATAAGTAGATCGTCTACATACAATGTCATCATGACATAACCATTGTCATTGTCCTTGATATAACTACTTTCATTATCTTTGTAATATGCACAACTATCACATTCATTGATCTTGAAGCTGTTGGCCAGCACGACCTCATCAAATTTCTCATGCCATTTCATAGGCGCTTGTTTTAAGCCATACAGTGACTTCACTAATCTATAGACTTTCCTTTCTTGACCAGGGACAACGAATCCTTCAGGTTATTTCATATAGATTTCCTCATCTATATCTCCATTTAGAAAAGCTATTTTCACATCCATTTGATGTACTACTAAATTTCGCATTGCAGCTGAAAGGATATTTTCGATATATTATTTATTTTGGTATTTGTACGATTAGACATAAAATTAAGAACACGTAGATCCTCTCCATTAGGACATGAATTTAATTGATCCAAATCAGAGTCAAAAAGTCAAACTAGCAAAATCATGTCTTTTAAACAGATAAAAGAGATATTCCATTTTTGTAAAATATCAAAACTATATCTTTATGGAATATATCTCTAAGGCAATATGATCAAAAAAGAAACATCAAGATATAATATTTCTTAGATCTGTGTTGCAACAGGAATATAGCAACAAGCTCGAATAAGGAATATTGCAGAAATATTCTTTAGAGGTCCCGTGCTATATCAAAAATATTTAACTCTTCACTCCAAAATATATCTCTATATATATTCAAAGATTATTAATATTCAAGGTTGGAATATTAATATCCAGTTCTGCAACTCATTTATGAATACTTACAGTAATTTTCTCTCGTTTCGTAAATCAGCATTTCACGGAGAAAATTATTCAAAATACTCAAACACATTTCCTATCATCCAAATATATTTTATATATTAGAAAATATATTTTAAGTATTTATACAAGTCAAAAATTTGGTCAAAAGATCCATCTCCTTTATTTCAAGACCAACGATATTTTTATTCGGAAGAAAGGCTGACAGAACAGTTTCATTTTTAGATAAAATACTTCCACATGATAGAATTACTTGAAATTTAGTATGGATCATTTAAATGGTATTTTATAAGTATGGTAAAAATTTTGTAGCATTCAGAGAATTTTTGTCTGGGCACAAATATCGAGGCAGTTGGTCCCACAGTTGACCACGTTTGACCTAGTTACCATTGACTAAAATTTATCAAAACTTGCAGGACATCATTTTATAATATTTAGGTAATTATCATATTTTTTATGATATTTATTTAAGAATTTTTGGGGTGGTCATAATTAATGGTGCTTAATCCTTAATTAAAGTAATTAAAGAATGATTAAAAGAAAAGTAAAATATATATTTAATATATATATATATATATATATATATATATCAGCTGAGATTTAAATGAATACTAGCTTGTTCTTCCTTCCCACTTGCAAAGAATCACAACCTACTTGCCATGTCTCAATCCATGTGATACACTCCATCCACCATTCATTCCTTCTCAAATCTCAACCATTCAATCCACCCAACTTCTCCTATAAATAAACCCCCACCCTAACCCATTTTCTTCAAGCTAAAGAGCCACAAAGTTGCTGGGATTTTTTCAAGAAGTGTTTCTCTTCATCTCTTTCAAATTCTATACACACACTTCTTCTCAAAAACCTTATCTCTCTTCTATATACTTACATATATACAAGGTTTTTAAAACCCAAGCTTAGCTTCACCTAACCAAGCTTTATCCCAACAAGTGAGCTCATCCACTACCACTTTCCGACCTCCCGAAGGGCTGCCCAGTTCGACCAAAGTGCCAAAATCTGGCGGAACCTCCGGCGAATTTTTCCGGCGAACTTTTCCGACCGTTTTTCAAAAGTGGTTAGTTTTAGCTTCTTATTTGAGTTCTTTGTATTTAAGCTTTGTACTTAACTTCTCTACTTCATCTTAAGCTCTAATACAAGTTCTCTTATAAAAGAAGTTCTCGGGGAGAACTTAGATTCGAACTCGGAATTCGAATAAGTACTTGAACTTCATAAAAATCATTCCAACGAGAAGATCTAAAAAGAAAAGTACTTTATCTCCAAGGGGAGATTATATTTGACACATGTACGAGTTAGCCCATTATTTCTTGCACTTTAATTGGATCTTGGCTAACACTCATTCGTGCTCATAAAATAATTACGAAGTTTAAGTGTAATCCCTTCTAGCATCTTTAGTGCTCTCCGGGGGATTATTACTTGTCTCATATAAACATTTCGTAATTTGTCAAATCTTAAAACGGAACGTACGAGTTAGACAATTACTTAACGCTCTTTAATTGGATCTTGTCTAACTAATAACGTACATATAAAATATTACGAAGTAAAAGTGTAATCCCTTTTAACATCTTTAGTGTTCCGGGGGATTATAGCTTGTCTAATATAAACTACTTCGTAATCATCCGTTATTTAAAGACGAATCAAATCCACGAGTTAGCCAATTATTTTCACGCTCTTTAATTGGATCTTGGCTAACACATATCGTGTATATAAACAATTACGAGACATATCGTATAATCCCCTTCTAACATCTTTCAGTGTTCTGTGGGGTTATTATTCGATATATATAAACTACTCGTAATTATTCGTCTAAACTTCAAAAGCACGATCTTACACCAATTACTTGCACTTCTATTATTTGGATCTTGGCTAAAAATCATAAAACTTATACAAGTACTTGAAGTTAAAAGTATACTTTGACCACATAAGTGTCAAAATATAAGTATACTAAAATCCTTAAGCCTACGAGCGTAGATGATAAGTTACAATTCCGAGATTGTAACTAAAGTATTCTTCAATTTATAAATACATAATCGAAAGAAGAAGAATACTAAAGAAGTCATAAGCCATAAGTGCTTAACATAAAAAGGGACTTCTCATATTATTCCACAACTTTATCAAAACTATAAAGGAGTAATTGTAAATATACTTGACCATCTTGTATTATTCTTAAGTCAAGTATTGTTATTAGTTTTAATATTCTTATTGGAATATTATACTACTTGTGGGGTAGTACAGTAAAATACTAGTTCAAACCATCTTTTCAATACTTGGTTTGTTTCATGAATTGTCTTATTAGTTTTGTAGTGAGGTGAAGTGACGTGAGGTGATTCTCGTTCTAAGACCCAAGTCCTAGACGTACTCACGGGAGTTAGTAGTCTTCGCACCGTGAAGAAGAGGAAAGACCCAAGACCGGATCACTAAGATCCAAGACCGACAAAAGCTAAGGAAGCCAAGTCCACACAAATGCTCTACAACAATTTTGAAGAAATAGCGGGGAGTTATTGTCTAAGATAAGTTGTGTAGGTATTACATTTATTTTGAGGTGGTGACCCTTGTGTTACGCACCAAGATAAATACTTGTAAAGGGTGTAAAGGCTTATCCGCCTACTAAATGAGCGAGTTTATTATAAGGGAAAATCCCGAGTCCGGGAGAGGAGCTCGGGGACTGGAGTAGGGGTGAGCGAATCTATTAGAGGTTGCGCCATCGCGAACCAGGATAAAATCACCGTGTGGTATTTTATTTCCTTGCACTTTATCTTCCGCACATATAAACTGCATAACCACTCGGTAAAGTTTTAAAAAGGGATAAAATATTTTTAAAATGCCACAACAATTTTTAAATTGGTAATTAAGCTATTCAACCCCCCCCCCCCTTTAAGCTTAAAATAGCCCTCATACGGGACCTTACATCAGCGATAACAAACATCATCCTTATAGACATTATTCTCATTACTGGAGAATATGTGTCAAAGTAGTCCAGACCTTTATGTTGCTTGTATCCTTTAATTACAAGTCTTGCCTTGTACTTATCGATAGTACCATCAGTTTTTCAACTTCTTCTTGAAAACCCACTTGTTGCCTAACAGTTTACAACCATTTGGAAAATCAACTAATTCCCAAGTATGATTCTGCAGAATTGAATCAACTTTATTTTTAATGGCCTCTTTCACCATGGGGCCATCGGGTGAGGTAACCGCTTCCTCATAGGATTTCGGGTCACCTTCCTCGAGCAAATATGTCATAAAGTCAGACCCATAAGATTTCTCCGTACATTGTCTTTTGCTCTTTCTCACTACCCCCACATTTTCATCCTCACTTTCTTCACTCTCATTATTGTTATCTATAGACTTATGAGCTCATTTAGACGTTGTAGGAGGTTCTTTTCCTGGATTGCAAGGAAATGTCGTCTAAAAAAATGAGGCATTCCTAGATTTTATAATCATATTCTTCTGAATGTCAGGAATCTTAGAATCATATACGAGAAATCGATATGCAGTTCTATGTGGTGGATATCCGATAAAGATACAATCCACAGTCTTTGGACCAATCTTCACCTTCTTAGGTGTAGGGACCAATACCTTTTCCAGGCACCCCCACACTTTCAGGTGTTGGTAACTGGTTTCTTTTTCTTCCACATTTCATAAGGACTTACATCCTTATTCTTGCGCATAGTAATATTTAAAATATTATTCACGCTTAAAATGGCTTCCCCCCACATCGACTGCGGAAGTCCAGGGCTTAGCAACATTGTATTCATCATTTTTTTGAGAGTGCGATTCTTCCTCTCAGCCACTCCATTTGGCTGAGGGGAGTATGGTACAGTGACCTCATGGATTATACCATGTTGTGAACAGAATTCCCCAAAGGGTTCAACATATTCACCTCCACGATCATTTCGTATCGTTTTGATTTTCTCAGTTTGTCGTGTCTTAACTTCTTCCTTATAGATTTTAAATTTATCTAAACTTGGTCTTTGCTTTTCAGCAAATATACATAGCAGTATTTTGTACAGTCATCTATGAATGTAATAAAATACTTGTTTCCTCCTCTAGTTGGAGCGAATTTTAAATCACATATATCGCTATGTATTAGGTCTAGCACTTTGGTGTTTCTTTCCACACGTTTAAATGACGATCTCGTTAATTTTGCCTCAACACAAGTCTGACACTTATATTTTGTATCAATTGTTAATTTTGGTATGTATTATTTTACACTTAACCTTCGTAAAGTGTCATAATTAACATGTTCTAATCTAGCATGCCATAAATTAGGAGACTCAAGCAAGTAAGCAGAAGAATTCTTCATTTCATTATCGTCCTTAATGGACATAACATTGAGCTTAAATAGCCCATCAGTTACATAGCCCTTGCCTACAAACATACCACTCTTAGATAAAACAACTTTATCTGACTCAATTACAAAATGAAAGCCATGATTATTCAACAAAGAACCAGACACAAGGTTTTTGCGAATATCAGGCACATACAGTACATTCTTCAAAGTCAGATTCTTCCCAGAGTTCATCTTTAGAATCATCGTGCCTTCACCTTCAACAGTAGAAGTCGCTGAATTCCCCATGCAAAGCTTCTCACCAGCATCGGAAGCCTTAAGGCTAGAGAAAATCGCCTTGTCTGAGCAAACATGCCTAATAGCACCAGTATTAATCCACCACTCACGCGGATTGGAGCCGACTAGGTTCACTTCAGAGACCGTAGCACAGAGGTCTATATCACCCATCTCCTTGGACATGTGATCGACCATGTTTGCTTCTTTCTTCTTGTTGGCCTTTTTGGGCCTCTTGCAATCAGAAGACCTATGACCCACTGTATCACAGTTGTAGCACTTCCCTTGGAATTTCGATTTCGAAATCCCTCCATTTGGTGCCAGTTTTTCCCTTTTACCAGAAGTGCCCTTCTTTTGCTTGGAGCTTTCAACATGCTCCACCATGTTTGCCTTCTCAGTAGCAACATTCATGCGTTAGGGTTAGTCGCCTGCTGGTGAACCCCATCAGATCCAGTGATCTGTGCGTTGGGATCAGCCGTCATATTTATCGTATTGTTCACAGTGTTATCGTTCATAGATCTGTTACTCTACAAAACAGGTAGAAACAGATGTATTAGTCACATATATTAAATACTAATAGCTTTAAGATTGTGATTCACAATCTGCGATAATACATACAAAACATACGAATAACAGAAAGAACAAAAATGATATAAATGGAGAAGTTCTCAAGTCCAGGGTATAACTGTCTCATTAAAGCTATTACGGCCCTCACTGTATGTGCGAGTCGTTAGCCTCCCAGGATAAAACGAGAAAACGACGTTGCTGCACGAACAGCGCCTTCGGCGAACAAGAACGGAGCAAGAAACTATCACCAGAATAGAGTATGGTTTTTGTTTAGGAGGCGACTGTGTGGTATATTTCGAATTAATGAATAAACCCCTAAACCTGATATGATAATATATGGGCTTGAGGGAAAATGTGTGAGGTACTTCACGTGTAAGTAAATAAACCGCGGTAATTAATAATCAAATCCACAATTGAATCAGATTATTATTATGCCAAATCAATTATAATAATTCGTAATAAAAAACGAATTAAGAATTTAAGAGCCCAATCCCAGTGTAAATTAAATTTAGCAAAACCAGTCCATCCGTAATTATTCGGGCCAATTTTTCAGCTACATTCGTGTCCGCACGCGCACACGCGGGTAACCTCGAGGGCTTCGCAAGCCTCTGATTGGCCCTCGAAAGCCCAAGATTTGCACCCCTGCGGGCAAGTAGGTGTTGGAGCAATACATAAGTAACACATTTGAACACTACATAAGTGTTTTACTATTTAAAGCTATGCATTCTCCTTTGCACATTCAATGTGGGACTTTCATTATTCTACACAAATTTCCACAGCTAAGAGACTAACTTTGAATGATCATATCGCATCCATCTCTTAGTCATTTTGAGTGATTCAAAGTGCCTCATAAAGCTCTCTTAGTCGCCCGCACGCGACATTCGTCCACTCATACTATGTCTCAAATTGACTTGACAATGTGGTACTACTACCCAGATTTCCAACAATAAAATCTTAAGTTCGTAGAGTAAGCTCCAATGATCTTATAATTTCTGCAAAAACAACTTTGGGGAAAAACTGTATATGGAATAGTTATCCTTTACAGCTTATTTTACATGTAAAATTTATGTTACTGCAAGTTGCATTTGCAATATCTGCAGTCACCAGGCGGGCCTGCCCTTGCATTTTCAGTGAATAAACTAGTCCAATTCATGCACTCACCTTGGTGAATAAACTAGCGTCTCTTGGTTACCTCAAAGCCCCCAGCATGTGTGGCTTGTACATTATCTCTAGACCTACGGCCTCAACTTTGTTATGGACAGAAACTTTACATCCAGCTATGTGCCTATTACGGATGCACTCAGATTAGTTGGTCTTTTCGCAAGCAACGAACAGTGGCACGCTCATCCACTGAAGCAGACTACAGAACTGTTTCCGCTGAGCAAAAAATGGTGTACTAATCTGCTTCAAGAGCTCCAGCTACCACTATGCTCAATTCCACGGATATGCTGTGAAAATGTAGGATCTACATATTGTTGGAAAAACTGATTATTATAGCAACGTAGAGGCAGTTATATATCATATTAAACAGCCAAGGCCAAGCAAGTTGAAACAAAACGTGAAGGTAAAATACATGCATGTCAGTGACTGTAAAAACTAGAGGAAGGAAAGAAGTTGTACCAGTAGCCATAGCTTGAGGCAAAAACATGTACAACAAGAAAATTACAAGAACAGCTGAGTCGTCAGGCTTTATACGAAGACCTGACTGCTCTTGAAGAGATAATTGCCCCCACCTGCTGCACTGGGAAATGCTTGCAACACCTCCTCCAGGATAAAACAGCTCAGAGCTTTGAATTACAGGCACCTTCGAAGCTCAACCACGACTAGCTCCTCACTCGCCGGAAAACCAACTGCTGACTGACTTGTGTTTGGGAGAGAGAGCAGAGAGCAGAGAGCAGAGAGGAGAAGAGAATGTAGGGGTGTGGTGTGTGAAACTCAGCAGCTTAGTCCTTTATTTATACTAGAGGCTAAGTGTAACTGACCACCCCAAATTTAATATATGAATTTAAACTGCACATTTAAAATAAATCGTAACAGCTGATTTATTATAATGTAACAGCTGATATATATTAATCCACACATTAAACCATCCGTTTATATATATATACTTTAATTTCTGAATATATATCATCAGTTACAAGTCTAGGTTCATTGTATCTGACTTAGCCCAATTATACAATCCGACCCAGTCCCAATTGAGCCCAACAGACACAACCCAGCCCAACTGATAAATAAATTCTAATTAAAATATTATATTAAATCGATACGAAATAAAATTCCTGCCCAGGTCGCCTCGCGTACGCGAGACGCCGAGACATTCGCCCAAATCGCCCTTCGACCCGTCCCGTGACGTGACGTGCCGAGCCGAGCGTGGCGGGGCGGGGCGGCGGCGGCGGCGCGCGCGTGGGCTCGTGAGAACACCACGCACCATAACACACCTTAGTAGTTATGCACTACCCATGTGTGTTATACTATATAAAGCCAACACCCCTTTTATTTCTTCTATGTGGGACAAACACATTCTCAAAACAAGCTTTTCCAAGCTACTAACTTCAACTTCATTTCTCTTATGGATTCATTAAGAAAATTCTTAAAACCCATACATGAAAGTTTAAGTCCCGATAGTCTAGAACCAACTTCCAATCATTAGATTATGGAATTAACAACAGAACATAATCAAATTATGAACTTAATAACTCCATTTTCTAACAATCCCCCACAAATCCATACAGAAATGCGTTCAGGTTCTCATCATGACTTGTTTTTCAGAGTCGGTACCCTTCCGGGTTTGAACCCTCCTAAGTTCTCCTACTTCAATGGCTACCGGATTCAGATGGAATATTGCACCTTGAATCTTAATCCGTTGGGTGTTACCACTTTCCATAGACAACACAAATCAACGGCTATGGAGCCAATCTAACGGCTTTGAGACATTATGGTCATGTCTCGATCCTGTTCGTCGAATGCTTCAAGGAATAACCTTTCCTCTAATTGCGACCACAACATTACATTCGCTTAGCTGGGCATCTCCAGAGATATACTGCTAATTATCTCGTCTAAACGACTTGATCCCATTCAGAGTTGTAACACTCTTACTTTCTTAGCAGTCACAGTACCTTCTAGGTTTACAGGGGATAGACTCAGATACATGAGTATCTCTATGTAGCAAAGGTACTACCAATTCACCCTTACAGCTTGTTATTACCACATTGAATACACTTCGAGGGATCTCCTCTCATGTGGTATTGGGTTCCCACTGTTGATGAATTATGATGGGTTGACAGTCCCATCCCCAACCTTGACTTAATGACTACTGCAGGTTCCAGTCCTTTAGGTCAACAGGATCACTATATTATTCTGAGTTCCTATGAACTCTATAGCTATAATCCTGTCAGACACTAACCCCCTTATAGACTTAAGTCTAACTTGAATGGTGTCTCTTTGTTTTAGCATTATGCTTTTTACTGCTAATCTTGTCAATAGTTGTTCGACTATCACAATGAATAGCAATCGCAGGAAGCGGTCTGCTTACTACAGGTAACGTGGACATAAGCCCATGTAGCCATTCAGCCTCCGTCCCAGTGGCATCAAGTGCACACAGCTCAGCCTCAAATGTCGACCGAGTCACAATAGTCTGTCTAGTCGACTTCCAGGATACTGCTCCACCCGCAAGGGTAAACACATATCCAGTCACTCCATTGGAACCAGACTTCTTAGCTATCCAACTTGCATCACTGTACCCTTCAAGTACACCAGGAAACCTCCTGTAGTGTAAACTAAGGTACATTGTGCCTTTCAGATATCTAAGTACTCTATCAAGAGCATCCCAATGAGTTCTGTTTGGACAGCTTGTATATCTAGCCAATTTAGACACAGAATATGAAATATCTGGTCTAGTACAGTTAGCAAGATATTGCAAGCTCCCAATAATCTGAGAATACCTTAACTGAGACACAGGCACTCCTGAAGTATTCTTGACAAGGGAAACTTTCGAATCATAAGGTGTACCTAGCGATTCTACACTGTGAATAACCATATTTCTCAAGTATAGATTTCTCTATATAATGAGATTGAGTCAAGGTTATCCTTCAGTGGACTGAATCAATTTGATTCCAAGAATCACACTTGCCTCACCCATATCTTCATTTCAAAATGCCTTTCAAGAATTCTTTAGTCTCGTTAATAATCTCAATATTGGTTCCAAACAATAAAATATCATCCCATATAGGCACAAGATAACACACTCATTACCTTTAACTTTAGTGTAGACACACTTATCACTTTCATTAATCTTATAACTGAAAGGCAATATAGTTTCATCAAACTTTTATGCCAATCTCTGGGAGCTGTTTCAAGCCATAGATGGACTTGATCAACTTACATACTTTCCTTCATTGCCTGATGCAACAAATCCATCAGGCTGATCCATATATATCTCTTCCTCAAGTTCACCATGAAGAAAAGCCGTCTTTACATCCATCTGATGGATGATAAGACCATGGACTGAAGCGCAATGCTATAAGCATTCGGATTGTTTACCATTCTTGGCAACCGAGAGTATGTATCAAAAATAAGTCAATTCCTTCCTTTTGCTTAAAACCCTTACTACCAGTCTAGCTTTGTACTTATCTATTGAGCCGTCAGGGTGCAACTTCCTTTTAAAGACCATTTGCACCCAATAGTAGAACACCCAGGAGGGAGATCAACCAACTCCCATGTTCCATTGGAACAATAGAGTCAATTTCACTCTTGACAGCGCCCTTCCAGTGCCTTGACTCAGAAGAAACCATAGCTTGCCGGAAAGTTAAAGGTTCGTCCTCGATATTGTAAGTGATGAAACACCTCCAAAATCCTTGACTACCTTTGCACGCTTACTTCTCCTTGGTTCTCTAGTTCCTTAGGACTAGAGCTACTACTAGGTTCCGCCCCACTTTGTTATCTTTTCCACATGATCAGGAATAGAACTTGATGTGTGAGTAGGATCTTCCCTCAGAAGTCGTTTCAGGTATTCCGTCTTCATAGGGTAGACATCCTCAAAGAACGTCGCATCTCGAAATTCAACTATCGTGTTTGCCACTATCACATCTATGTCAGATTTTAACACTAAAAATCTCATAGCTGTAGTGGTTTCAAGATAGCCCAGAAAGATACAGTCAACAGTTTTGGACCTAGTTTCTTTCTCTTGTGTTCAGAACAAGCACCTTAGCAAGGCACCCCACACACGAAGATACTTAGACTAGTCATCCTGCCTTTCCATAACTCCAAGGGTGTTTTATCCATGTGTTTCAGAGGGACTCATAGTCAAAATATGGCAAGCCGTATTTAGAGCCTCTCCCCACATGTAATTTAGCAACCCAGAGTGAATAAGCAGACTATTAATCATATCTTTAAATAGTTCTGTCTTTCGCTCAGCAACCCATTAGACTCAGGTGTGTATGGTGGAGTAACTTCATGAACTATACCATTGTTTGCACAAAATTCATTAAAAGCATTACTCGTATACTCACCACCTCTATCAGATCTCAATTTTTTAAGTAGCTTACTAGTTTGTTTTTCTACTTCAGTTTTATATATAATGAATTTACTAAGTGCTTCATCCTTATGTCTAAGTAAATAAACATAACAGTATCTACTACTATCATCTATAAAAGTAATGAAGTATCTAAACTGGTCCTTGGTCAACACACCACCAAAGTCACAAATATCAGTGGTACTAAATCTAACAAGTCTGAATCCCGAACCACGTTATGAAAAGGTTTCCTTCTGTTTGAGCAGACACACAACTTGACATTTAGAATTCTTTCTATGGTATGTTTTGGAATCACTCTAAGTTCATCATATTCTAAGAGCACCAAAGTTAAGTGACCTAGTCTAGCGTGCCATAAACTTGAGATTCAACACAATTCACAGAAGGAAGATAACATTATTTAATGTACCCAAAACGGGTTCAGCATAATTACAAATAAACCATTTGACAAGTAACCCTTGCCAAAATGTACCAGTGTGAATAAGAACTACTTTATTACATTTGAAGGAAATTTCAAAGCCATTGGAAACTAAACAGCTTCCACTTATTATATTTCTACGCATGTCGGGAACATAATGCACTCTAGTTAGGGATAGAATACGTCCAGAAGGGAACTTCAGGTCTACGTTCCTATTCCATGTACTTGAGCAGCACTAGCATTCCCCATCGTCACTGTCAAGCTATGACTCTGTTGAGAAGATACAAATAGACTAATATCAGCACAAATATGCACATTAGCTCCATTATCTATCAACCATTCATTGACAGATAGGTAGAAAATAATACAGGGTTGTAGGAAACATACCGGTCTGCGTTGGTTTCAGAAGCCGTGGCCTCACCAACAACCATGTTCACTACGGGCCCACTTGTAGTTGCAAGCACAGCATTCGCTTGTGCTACCACCTCAGCCTTCTTCGCCTTCTTTGTAGGGCAGTCCTTACTCCAGTGCCCAACCTGCCACAAGACCAACAGGTTTGGTTTGCCTTGGGTTTCTTGGCCTTGTCCTTGTCACTCTTAGGTTATTTAGCGCTAACTTTCTTAGCCACACCCTTCCGTTTCTGTCCTACAGTTGCTACATTTACCTTCGAGCTCCCGGCCTCAGTTGGCATCACATGTCCTTGTTTGGACTTGTGTTGTTCTTGAACCGAGATGTCCAGCATAAGGTTGGTCCAGGTGATCTCTCCTTTCTGTCTTTTCAGGGATAGAGAGAACTCCCTCCCAAGACTTCGGAAGCTTTTCAATCACACTCATAACCTTGAACTTTTCAGGGAGGTCCATTCCGGACTCCTTCAAAGCATGCACTATCATCTCGAATTCATGCACTTGCTCAGTCATGGACTTGTTGTCCACCAGCTTGAATTCAAGGAACTTAGCCACAGAATACTTCTCAAGACCCTGAGAGTCAGTATTATGTGTCTGGTCCAGCTTCTCCCATAAGAGTTTTGCAGAGTAGGCATCAGAAGAATACACATCAAACAATGTGTTAGTGAGAGCAGCCAGAATGGCCGCCCTGGCCACACCATCCTTCTCAGCCCACTTCGCAAAACCCTTAACAGTTTCAGCCTTCTCTTGATCCACCACTGGTTTCTCATACTCCACAACAGGCCATAGACCCTTTACAGTCAACCACAATTTCATTCTTTTCTGCCAGCGAGGAAAAGCCTACACCACCATTGAACTTCTCTGGCAAGCCAGTTAATTCAACGGCTTGTGGAAAACTGTAAGTGGTCCAATCAATGGCCACAACAGATGCACCAGAACCACTACCACCACCAACAACGGGAACCTCAGTTTCGCTCGACATTATGCTAAATATTATATAACAATTTATCTCTTCAAGAATGTTGGAAAACTGATTATTATAGCAACGTAGAGGCAGTTATATATCATATTAAACAAGCCAAGGCCAAGCAAGTTGAAACAAAACGTGAAGGTAAAATACATGCATGTCAGTGACTGTAAAACTAGAGGAAGGAAAGAAGTTGTACCAGTAGCCATAGCTTGAGGCAAAAACATGTACAACAAGAAAATTACAAGAACAGCTGAGTCGTCAGGCTTTATACGAAGACCTGACTGCTCTTGAAGAGATAATTGCCCCCACCTGCTGCACTGGGAATGCTTGCAACACCTCCTCCAGGATAAAACAGCTCAGAGCTTTGAATTACAGCACCTTCGAAGCTCAACCACGACTAGCTCCTCACTCGCCGGAAAACCAACTGCTGACTGACTTGTGTTTGGGAGAGAGAGCAGAGAGCAGAAGAGATGTAGGGTGTGGTGTGTGAAACTCAGCAGCTTAGTCCTTTATTTATACTAGAGGCTAAGTGTAACTGACCACCCCAAATTTAATATATGAATTTAAACTGCACATTTAAAATAAATCGTAACAGCTCCACACATTAAACCATCCGTTTTATATATATATACTTTAATTTCTGAATATATATCATCAGTTACAAGTTTAGGTTCATTGTATCTGACTTAGCCCAATTATACAATCCGACCCAGTCCAATTGAGCCCAACAGACACAACCCAGCCCAATAAATTCTAATTAAAATATTATATTAAATCGATACGAAATAAAATTCCCTGCCCAGGTCGCCTCGCGTACGCGAGACGCCGAGACATTCGCCCAAATCGCCCTTCGACCCGACCCGTGACGTGACGTGGCGGCGGCGGCGGCGCGCGCGGCTCGTGAGAACACCACGCACCATAACACACCTTAGTAGTTATGCACTACCCATGTGTGTTATACTATATAAAGCCAACACCCCTTTTATTTCTTTCTATGTGGGACAAACACATTCTCAAACAAGCTTTTCCAAGCTACTAACTTCAACTTCATTTCTCTTATGGATTTCATTAAGAAAATTCTTAAACCCATACATGAAAGTTTAAGTCCCGATATCTAGAACCAACTTCCAATCATTAGATTATGGAATTAACAACAAGAACATAATCAAATTATGAACTTAATAACTCCATTTTCTAACACATATCTATGAAATATCCAGTATTTCACAGTCGTATGAAGCACAGGAACCATGTATTTTCACTTTGTGTGTGACCAAGTTATAAAAAGGCATGGTAGACGTCACTCATGTTGGTTCTAGCCAAGCAGTTTGCCAATTCTCACACAAACCCATTTTCCAGGTCTTTATTTCAGTCTCAGATAAGCAAGCTCATCCTCATAGACACGACACCGATCTTGACTTCCAGAGTAAGGATGATAATTGATAAACTATAGTTACTTCAGTTACTACAATCAAACTAGAACTTGATGTAATTACAGTTACTTCTTGGATTATATTAGTTTACCATATTAAGTTCGACCAATCAAAGACTGTTTTGAATAATTGTATAAAAGATTGCCTACTTGTTATATTTCAACTGATAAATCTGTTCAAGTGATAAGTTAGAAGAATTTAACAAACCAGAAATAGTACTTCTAACTTATTATAGATTATAAGTAACCGACCGAAGATCTGAAAACATATATAATCCAACTACAAACACATTTTACATGTCATTTGCTTCCGCATATTACACACTTTGCACTAATACATACTCCATCTGCTATAAATATAACAATGACTTGATAATATTATTATGTGAAAAGTCTGCTTTGTCTTTTGCAGCAAGTCATTATTTGGTGGCTTGGTATTCAGTAATATTCCTGTGTAGTTGGTGCTTGGAACAAGATCTGTCTCTATAAATCTATAATTTCAAAGACAGTTACATATATTGCAGATATGGCTCAGGAGATGACAGACAGGAACGGGAACGATGGAGATATTGCTCTCTCTGTACTGAGGATAATATGCATGAACCCTCCGGTGACCACTTCCAGTGACGGCTGTTTTGTAACTCTTCCTTTTATACAAAAGGTAAGTAGGTAACAAATAATAACAAATACTACAATCTATAAGTGTTTGGCTAGATTGATAATTAAAGTTAAGTTTCTTTCCGGTTCTCTGTTTTGTTAAGTAGCTAGAGACTTAGGTTTTTAATTTCCCTTAACCTGGAAATAAAATCAAAAGAGTTTTTTTTTATATATAGATAGCAGGCACATGCCAGGAGTCCAATCCTTGACATCTTTATGAGAAACCAAGATCTCGACCACAGCACCACCCTCTCCAATCCTTGACATCTTTAAGAAAAACTAAGACCTCGATCACTGTATGAACCCTATGTTGGCAAAGAAGTTTCCTTGTCTTTTTTCTCGGAACGTTATAGTTTCAGAGAGTTGCTCAGATTTGTATCAATGAGCATGCTTATATAGAAGTCTTGAATTCGAAAATGGAACTCTTCTTTACAATCCCAAAAATGAAGTTTTAAGTGAAGGACAGTTTTGGTAGCATGAAATTTATTTAGTAACTATCAATCGGCACCATTCGGAATATTGTCCCATAAACAAGATCTTAAACTCATTGTATCATCTTTAATTTTGTAAACTAATAATGAGAACTATAAACAGGGAAACCACAACACAGAGCTATTTGCAGAAATATTAAGCAACTCTAACACAGCAACACTGTATCGAGTTTATGAATTACATTACATACTTCGATAAGTATGATTGAATCTATTATTAACCTTGTCATGAATATACTAGTCAATGAATTACTGAAATATTTACATGCAGCTAATTGCAGAGATGTTGGGCACATATTTTCTAATATTTGCGGGAGATTGCGCGGTGACGGTTAATTTGTCAAAGGACAAAGTGGTTACATTGCCGGGAGTTGCTATGGTATGGGGACTGGCTGTAATGGTGATGATTTACTCAATTGGACACATTTCTGGTGCTCATATTAACCCTGCTGTCACCATTGCATTCGCCTCTGTCAAGAGATTTCCGTGGAAACATGTAACTAACTATCTCCTGTGTTAACCCGTTAATGACCTAAATTTTGGTTTCTATTAACTTTATATATTCATTTTTATGATGATTTTAGCAAGTTTAAATATTTTTTATGACTAAATTTTGATACATTTACGAACACAACCTAGACTCATCTAAGAGCACGCCTTAAGATAGCCTCTCACATTTAAAAACAGACATCACGCCACAAACGATGAAATATAATAGCCTAACAGTACCTACACTCATCTAAGAGCATGCTTTGAGCTAAATTTTGTACAACATTTGCTAGCACGATCTTAAATTTTTTATAATGTTAGGTACCAGCTTATGTTGCAGCACAAATTATAGGGGCAACGTTAGCCAGCGAAACGATCAGGTTAATTTTTCAGGGTACTAAAGACATATCTCCGGGAACATTTCCGACAGGGACAAACCTGCAGTCTTTGGTGTTGGAGTTTATAATCACATTCTTCCTGATGTTTGTTATATCTGGTGTGGCCACCGATAACAGAGCTGTAAGTCTTCTTTCTTCACCTTGTTAATTAACCTGGTTAAAATGATATCCGAATTCCTAATACTCATTCGAGTTGAACAGATTTTTTAAATCCGCCTTCTATATACTTTGTCACGTTTAGGGAATTGTTTTTTCATGATGATTGGCTTCATTCAGTTTTAAATCGCTGTCGTCTATGTCAATGGCGTGTATTATTGAAGGAAATTTGCAACTTGAATAGATTAATAGTATAACAAAAAAAAATTCTCAACTATGCCTTGATAATTTTATTTTAAGCAATAAGCATCGAACAAATGCATGGGACCCTAATTTCTATCAACACTCTAGCCGAAAAAATCTAGTAGTTGAATTCTTTTTTCCTTGCGGAGATCAAGAGTTCGAGTAAATAAAGTGTTAGTAGAGTGATTGAGGAATAATGGACCAAAATGTCGCTTTTGAGTGCTAAATGGTCCAAAATGTCACTTTTGAAAATAATGGCCCAAAATGTTATTTCATAACGATACTTCGTCTTCCGTTTTGTATTTTTAATGTAAAACGGTACTTAGTGTGCCGTTTTGGTACTTTAATATTTTTTTTTAATTTTTTTATAATGTGCAAAACGGTGGTTGAAGTAGCGTTTTGGCTCAAAACGGTACATCATATAGCGTTTTGTACCAAAACAGAACTTTATCTACCGTTTTACGCATAAAAAAAATTCAAAATGCCAAAACGTCACACGAAGTTCCGTTTTAGGTGTTTTGCATAAACGGTACACAGTGTACCGTTTTGAAGTGACATTTATGGTTATTTTTAACCCCCAAAGTGATATTTAGAACCAACACCCGTGATTGACCTCTCAGATATACGGAAAATTAACCGAGTCCTAGATTTTTTGGAGACGTACGGAATAGATCCGATATCTGAATTTTAAGGCCTTGATTTTTGTTAAACGTTAATGCAGATTGGCGAACTTGCAGGGCTTGCAATTGGAGCTATTGTGTTACTTAATGTGATTATTGCAGGGTACGTATAATGTACAACATTATTTTTCTCTCCCCAATTTTTATTTCAAATATAATCAATACTCGCTCTATCTTATTGTTTCTTATATTTTTTGATTTATTATTCAACTTTTTACATTTCTATAAACAATAAAAACTTCAATGGATCATTATAGGACTTCAAGAAATAGGTGAAAAAGTAGTATCATCGTAATATACTGTTTGACAAATATGATAAGTCGACTGAATAACTTATAAGTCCGCAACAACTTATCGACGAACGTTTGTCGACTCAATTTATAAGTTGAATTTATAATTTATAAGATATTAAGTTGAATGTTAGTAACGACGTACTTTTCTCAACTTATTTTTAATTTTTCGTTTTTTTATTAATTTTAGTTTTAAAAATATTTTTTAATATTAATCTAACTTTAAATATAAGAATTAAGATATTATATTTAAAATATTATTTATTTTAGTCGATTTAAGTAAAAAATTGAATTATAAGTAAAATTATCTAAACACTTATATAAATAAGCATTCATCAATTTATCACTTATAAATCATTTATTTAGTTTAAGTTTAAATCATAATTTATTTATTTTAAGATTTATGAAAGGGGTACCCTATGGTTGAAGTATCTATCCTAAACCTTTTTTTTCTGTTATTCTGATTCTCTGAACTTTTCTTGGAGTCGTTTTTATGATGGCTCATTTGTGAAATGGGTTGTTTGACAGACCAATAACAGGGGCATCAATGAATCCAGCAAGAAGTTTGGGCCCAGTTTTGGTGACGAGCCGCTACGACGGGATTTGGATATATCTGTTGGGTCCAATAGCTGGGGCAATATCTGGTGCCTGGATTTACAATATTATGAGATTCACAAACAAGCCACTTCGTGAAATTACCAAAAATGCCTCCTTTCTTACTAGAATTTCGCCCAGGAAATAATTCATATATTTTTGTGCTCAATATTAACAGTGATGTAAAAACTAGCTAAATAGTGTTATATCGAACCTCTGTAAAATTAAATAGAGCAGAAAGATAGATAAAGAGAGTGATTAGGGAGAAAAAAGAAGCTGCTTGGTACATTTTCATTTTTAACAAATGAGGTTATTTATAGCCAATACAAGCAACATGTTCATTAAATGCAATGTGAAATATCTACTCCTATGAATCTAGCATTACTATTTAACTTTTGACTACATGACAATCAACTTATAACACTCCCCTCTGATTGTCATGATAGTATGGATCATAAATTGCCTCGTTAAAATCTTGTCAAAGAAAAACCCAGTGGGATAAAAACTTTGGCGAAAAAAAAGTACAATCTCCCCTTGGAAAAACTAATCATTCTCCGAAGTTTTGTTTTAAAAAATTTTTGAATCGTCGCATTCCAATGTTATGTCGTAACTTCCCAAATGTTGAATTCGGTAATGATTTCGTGAATAAATCCGCAAGGTTGTCACATGATCGAATTTGTTGTATATCAATTTCTCCATTCTTTTGAAGTTCGTGAGTGTAAAAGAATTTTGGTGAAATGTGTTTCGTCCTGTCTCCTTTGATATATCCTTCCTTAAGTTGATCAATGCACGCAGTGTTGTCCTCAAACATGACAGTAGGACTTCTTGTGATGTCCGGTAATCCACATGATTCTTGAATATTCTTGATGATAGACCGCAATCAAACACATTCTCTACTGCCTTTAGGAATTGCAATAAGTTCCGAGTGATTTGTTGAGGTTGCCATTGTAGTTTGTTTCGTGGATTTTCAGGAAATGGCTGCACCGCAACATGTAAATACATATCCAGTTTGTGATTTGCCAAAATGAGGATCTGATAAATATTCAACGTCTGCATATCCGATCAACTGAGATGTTGAGTTTTTCAAGAAATATAACCCAACATCAATTGTTCCACGAAGATAATGAAAATATGTTTGATCCCATTCCAATATCTGTCCATCGAAGCAGAGCTAAATCTAGCCAATAAGTTCACAGCAAAAGCAATATCTGGCCTTGCATTATTTGCAAGATACATAAGTGCACCAATTACACATAGATATGGAATTTCAGGACCAAAAACCTCTTCATCATCTTCTCGTGGTCGAAATGGATCTTTATCAGGCTCTAAAGATCTAACCACCATTGGAGTAGTCAATGGATAAGATTTATCCATGTAAAATCTGTTCAAAACCTTTTCTGTATATGTGGATTGGTGGAGGAAAATTCCTGTTGACAAGTGCTCGACTTGTATCCCAAGACAATATTTTGTCCTTCCAAAATCTTTCATTTCAAACTCTGTCTTTAGGTATATGACAGCATCATTAACCTCCGTAGCTATTCCTATAAGATTTAAATCATCCACATATACAGCAATAATTACAAAACCAGATTGTGATTTTTTGATAAAAACACATGGAGAAATTTGGTTATTAATATACCCATCTTTTTTAAATAACGACGTAGTCTGTTATACCACATACGACTAGATTGTTTCAGTCCATACAATGATCGTTGAAGTTTAATGGAGTATATATGACGAGGTTTCTTGAACTCATCCATTTTTAACCCTTCTGGGATTTTCATAAAAATTTCACTATCAAGTGAACCATACAGGTATGCAGTAACGACGTCCATAAGACGTGTTTCCAATTTTTCTTTAGATGCCATACCTAGTATAAAACGAAAAGTAATTCCATCCATCACCAACGAGTATGTCTCTTGATAATCAATGTCAGGCCTTTGAGAAAATCCCTGTGCTACAAGTCAGGCTTTATATCTCATAATTTCATTGTTTTCATTTCATTTTCTTATTAATACCCATTTATTCCCAACAGGGTTCACACCAATTGGTGTTTGGACAACAGGTCGAAATACTTCTCTTTTACGCAATAAATTTAATTCTGTTTGGATTGCGTCTTTCCATTTTGGCCAGTCTTTTCTTCGACGACATTCATCCACACTTTGTGGTTTAGGATCAGAATTTATGTCTACATTCAATGCTGTAGAATACACAAATACATCATCGATTATGGCTTACTTCGATCCCATAATTTCATATCATGCACATAATTTATTGAAATTTCATGATTGTTTAATCCCGTATCTTCAGGGACTGGAATCTCTTCAGGATATAATACCACTTCAGGGGTATTTGCTTCTTCTGGAGCATGTGCCACTTCCGGGGCAATTTTCTTTATTTTCTTTTTCGTGGTGCAACATCTTTTACACTGACCGTCTACCACGCTTCAGGCGTGGCTTTGATTCTATAACCAATTCTTTTGTATCTGATTTTTGAATTGGTATATCTATTCTAGCTGGAGTATTTACTGCAGGTATATGAGATTTAGTTATATTTCTAGAATCGTTAAATGCGTCAGACATTTGGATTACGATATTTTGCATATAAATAATTGTTTTAACTTCAAGTTCGCATTGACCGGTACGTGATCTAGAAAATATAATCCTGAAGCATTCCATGTTATGTCAGGATTAACTTTATTTAATTGTTTATCTCCCAATAAGGGAGGAAACATAGACTTGTCAAAATGACAATCTGCATATCTTGCGGTATATAAGTCTCCGGTTAGAGGCTCCAGATATTTAATTATTGATGTGGAATCAAAACCAATGTAGATACCTACTCTCTTTGAGCTCCCATCTTCGATCTTTGTGGTGGAGCAATCGATACATATACAGCACTTCCGAAAATTTTGAAGTGAGAAATATTAGGAACTTGACCAAGTACCAGTTGTAGCGGAGAATGTTGGTTGTAGGAAGTTGGTCTAATCCTAATAATATTAGGAAAAAAAAGAAAAAAAAACCAAGTACCATCAAAAAAAAATAAAAACATGAAGTATTGCGTGACCCCAAATAGATGTAGGTAATTTTGTTTCAACAACAATGGTCTTGCAGTAAGTTGGAGTCTTTGATAATGGACTCGGCTAACCCATTTTGTGTATGTACATGAGGAAGTGGGTGTTCAACTGAGATTCCTATAGACATGCAATAGTCGAAAAAAGTTACAAATGTGAATTCTCCGACATTATCTAAATGAATTGACTTAATGCAATGATCTAGGAATTGAGCTCGTAATTTGATTATTTGGGCAAGTAATTTTGCAAAAGTATCATTATGAGTTGAGAGAAGACAAACATGAGACCATCTAGTTGAGGCATCGATTCATGTATCTTGTATATCCTACACCTATAAATAACCATATAAGTGGAACTTGTAAACTTACTTGGAAATAATATATTCTCTCATCTTCTCTTTCTCTTCTTCTCTTGGTTTATCTATTACTATATTTATAATAAAAAAATAATTCTACACTTATTTTTTTATTTAATTAAAATATTACATTTTTATTGAGAAAACCGTTAAGTAACGAGTGGTTCTAAATGTGATCCACAATCTGCGATTAATACATACAAAATATACGAATAACAGAAAGAACAAAAAGGATATAAAAGGAGAAGTTCTCAAGTCCAACGTATAACTGTCTCCTTATAACTATTACGGCCCTCACCGTATGTGCGAGTCGTTAGCCTCCCAGGATAAAATGAGAAAACAGCGTTGCTGCACGAACAGCGCCTTCGGCGAACAAGAACGGAGCAAGAAACTATCACCAGAAGAGAGTATGATTTTTGTTTAGGAGGCGGCTGTGTGGTATATTTCGAATAAATGAATAAACCCTAAACCTGATATGATAATATATAGGCTCGAGGGAAAACGTGTGAGCTACTTCACGCGTAATTAAATAAACCGCGTTAATTAATAATCAAATCCGTAATTGAATTAGATTATTATTATTATGCCAAATCAATTATAATAATTCTTATTAAAAACGAATTAAGAATTTAAGAGCCCAAACCCAGTGGAAATTAAATTTAGCAAAACTAGTCCGTCCGTAATTATTCGGGCCAATTTTCTGCTACATTCGTGTCCGCACGTCGCACACGCGGGCAACCTTGAAGGCTTCGCAAGCCTCGGATTGCCCCTCGAAAGCCCAAGATTTGCACCCCCCGCGCGCACGTAGGTGTTGAAACAATACATAAGTAACACATTTGAACACTACATAAGTGTTTTATATACAGTTATGCATTCTCCTTAGCAAAATCAATGTGGGACTTTCATTATTCTACACAAATTTCCACAACTAAGAGACTAAGTGCATGTTTGGCGTTCCGTTTTTGTAACTTATATGCTGAAAATCTCATTCTGTATTTCATGCGACAGTTTGGGAACTTCGTTTATCGTGACATTTTAACACTTATATGACCATTATTCGAAAGTAGGGAAGTGCTAAAATTCCACTTCTCATTTTCCCGTTAGCGTCGATTTCCTCCTTTATTTTCTTCTTCACCCTACTATTGCATTGATTAAACTATTTTTCTTTATTCCAAAATTTATGATTAAAAGTTCCATTTTATTTAAATTGAATTTGAAGAAGTTTTAGTATTATTCTAATTTATGCCCCTTATCAATGTTATGTTATGCAAAACGGAATGATATTGCCGCACATATTAAGTTAATATTTTATAATTTTTTTATTTTGGGAAATACTAAAACCCCCAAATATTGTTACATTTTTTCCCAAATACTTTATAAATGGTAATTTTCATCGTAATATTATGTGACTCCGCGTGCATTCATACGCGCCCAATTGTTAAATCTTGACACATGTCATGCGACGTAATTTTACAATTTAAATTTTGGGTTACATAGCATTACTCTATCATTTTTAGTAATTTGAATTTCAATATTTATAGTTTATTTTTTTTCATTAATTATATATTCTTATATTAAATTATTATATTAAATTTATTTATTTTTAAAAAATTATGACTTATAAGTTATGATTTACCAAACACATTAGTAACTTATAAGTAACTTATACATAAAATTATCCAAACACTTAACTAACTTATAATTTACTATGTTCATATCACTTATATTGCACTTTTTAACTTTAAGTTATAAGTTACATTTTTTAAGGAACCCCAAACGGGCCCTAACTTTGGATGATCATATCTCATCCATCTCTCAGTCATTTTGAGTGATTCAAAGTGCCTCAGAAAGCTCTCCTGGGGGAGAACACATTCCAAATGTCACTTGTCGTGCGTACGTGACATTCGTCCACTCAAACTATGGATCAAATTGACTTGACAATGTGGGACTACAACCCACATTTTCCAACAATCCCCCACATGGATGAGATTGACATTCAGTAGCACCACCCAAATAGACAGACGAGTTTGACTTGGTGATAGTTTCTGATCGATATAGTATAACTACGATAGGTAGTAATGCTCCTTGAACCTTCGCTCGAATAAGCATACCGACTTTACTGGTAGACAGTAGAAGTGCTTGTCCTTGAACTGTTCGACCGTTTGTGTAAATGATGATATACTTATCACTATCTCCTTTCTGACTCGTTCAGTTCTCCTTTGAAGCGGCCCCACTTCTCTCCCATATAAGTGATCTTTATCTTATAAAGTAACCCGCATTTACTCAGCGTTCACTCCTGAACTCCATGTATTCGCCAAAAGATCATTAAAAGCTCAAAGGACTAACCTCGTACCATACGGGTCTCACTGTTTCCTCATCATAGGAACAGGCCATGGGTTTCCCCCAAAATGATTTGGGCATCATGATTTAGTTGGCCCATTGAACCAAGTTATTGGAATCTCCAGTCAGCATTGGTTGGGTGTCCACCATGACGCCGTTAAGCAACAGGCTTAAGGTTTATCCCTCTCGATGATTTCTCAACCACTTCTCTTGATAACCCTTTGGTTAGCGGATCCGCGATATTATCCTTTGACGATATATACTCAATAGTGATAATTCCGGTTGAGATCAATTATCTAATGGAACTATGTCGTCATCGTATATGATGAGACTTTCCATTATACATCGTGCTCTGTGCTCTACCAATAGCGGATTGACTGTCACAGTGTATCCCTATTGTAGTCACAAGCTTTGGCCATCTTGGAATATCCTTTAAAAATTGGCGTAGATATTCACCCACTTAGGCACATTTATCTAGTGCCACGAACTCAGCTTCCATCGTGGAATGACTTATCACAGTTTTCTTTGAGGATTTCCATGAGATTGTCGTGCCAGCTAGTGTAAACACATAGTCACTCGTAGACTTTAGAGCCTTCTTACTAGATATCCAATTCGCGTCAGTATATCCCTCTAATACTGCTGGATATCTGCCATATTGCAGTCCATAGTCTCGAGTTTCTCTCAAGTACCTCAGTATCCTTATGATCGCTTTCCAGTGATCAGTTCCCAGATAACTCGTAAACCTACTCAACTTGCTGATTGAGTATGGAATGTCTGATCTTGTACAACTGATTAAGTACATCAGACTTCCAATTATCCTCGAGTATTCCAACTGGGAAACCGCAACACCTTTGTTCTTGGATAAATGTAAAGTCATATCCACATGTGTCCTAGCTTTCTCAAAGTCAACTTTAAGAAACTTCTCAAGGATTTTGTCAACATAATGAGGTTGACTCAATGCGAGTCCTTCTGATGTTCTAGAAATTTGGATTTTTAGAATCACATTTGCTAGTCCCATGTCTTTCATGTCAAATTTTGCCTTTAGCATGTCTTTTGTAGATTTGATCACTTTATCATTGCTTCCGATAATAAGTAGATCGTCTACATACAATATCATCATGACATAACTATTGTCATTGTCCTTGATATAACTACTTTCATTATCTTTGTAATATGCACAACTATCACATTCATTGATCTTGAAGCTGTTGGCCAGCACGACCTCATCAAATTTCTCATGCCATTTCATAGGCGCTTGTTTTAAGCCATACAGTGACTTCACTAATCTATAGACTTTCCTTTCTTGACCAGGGACAACGAATCCTTCAGGTTGTTTCATATAGATTTCCTCATCTATATCTCCATTTAGGAAAGCTGTTTTCACATCCATTTGATTGTTCTACTAAATTTCGCATGACAGCTGAAAGGATTATTTATCGATATTATATTATTTTGGTGTATTGTACGATTAGACATAAATTAAGAACACCGTAGATCCTCTCCATTAGGACATGAATTTAATTGATCCAAATCAGAGTCAAAAAGTCAAACTAGCAAAATCATGTCTTTTAAACAGATAAAAGAGATATTCCATTATTGCAAAATATCAAAACTGTATCTTTATGGAATATATATCTAAGGCAATATGATCAAAAAAGAAACATCAAGATATGATATTTCTTAGATCTGTGTTGCAACAGGAATATAGCAACAAGCTCGAATAAGGAATATTGCAGAAATATTCTTTAGAGGTCCCGTGCTATATCAAAAATATTTAACTCTTCACTCCAAAATATCTCTACATAAATTCAAAGATTATTAATATTCAAGGTTGGAATATTAATATCCAGTTCTGCAACTCATTTATAAATACTTACAGTAATTTTTTCTCGTTTCGTAAAATCAGCATTTCACGGAGAAAATTATTCAAAAATACTCAAACACATTTCCTATCATCCAAATATATTTTATAGTATTAAAAATATATTTTAAGTATTTATACAAGTCAAAATTTTGGTCAAAAGATCCATCTCCTTTATTTCAAGACCAACGATATGTTTTATTCGGAAAGAAAGGCTGACAGAACGAGTTTCATTTTTAGATAAATACTTCCACATGCTAGAATTACTTGAAATTTAGTATGGATCATTTAAATGGTATTTTATAAGTATGGTAAAAATTTTGTAGCATTCATAGAAATGTTGTCTGGGCACAAAAAATCGAGGCAGTTGGTCCCACAGTTGACCACGTGTTGACCTAGTTACCATTGACGAAAATTTATCAAAATTTGCAGGACATCATTTTATAATATTTAGGTAATTATCATATTTTTTATGATATTTATTTAAGATTTTTGGGATGTCTAGTAATTAATGGTGCTTAATCCTTAATTAAAGTATTAAAGAATGATTAAAGAAAAGGAAAATATATATTTAATATATATATATATATATATATATATCATATCAGCTGATATTTAAATGAATACTAGCTTGTTCTTCCTTCCCACTTGCAAAGAATCACAACCTACTTGCCATGTCATCAATCCATGTGATACACTCCATCCACCATTCATTCCTTCTCAAATCTCAACCATTCAATCCACCCAACTTCTCCTATAAATAAACCCCCACCCTAACCCATTTTCTTCAAGCTAAAGAGCCACAAAGTTGCTGGAATTTTTTCAAGAAGTGCTTCTCTTCATCCACTACCACTTTCCGACCTCCCGAAGGGCTGCCCAAGTTCGACCAAAGTGCCAAAATCTGGCGGAACCTCCGGCGAATTTTTCCGGCGAACTTTTCCGACCATTTTTCAAAAGTGGTTAGTTTTAGCTTCTTATATGAGTTCTTTGTATTTAAGCTTTGTACTTAACTTCTCCACTTCATCTTAAGCTCTAATACAATTCTCTTATAAAAGAAGTTCTCGGGGAGAACTTAGATTCGAACTCGGAATTCGAATAAGTACTTGAACTTCATAAAAATCATTCCAACGAGAAGATCTAAAAAGAAAAGTACTTTATCTCCAAGGGGAGATTATATTTGACACATGTACGAGTTAGCCAATTATTTCTTGCACTTTAATTGGATCTTGGCTAACACTCATTCGTGCTCATAAAATAATTACGAAGTTTAAGTGTAATCCCTTCTAGCATCTTTAGTGCTCTCCGGGGATTATTACTTGTCTCATATAAACATTTCGTAATTTGTCAAATCTTAAAACGGAACGTACGAGTTAGACAATTACTTAACGCTCTTTAATTGGATCTTGTCTAACTAATAATGTACATATAAAATATTACGAAGTAAAAGTGTAATCCCTTCTAACATCTTTAGTGTTCCGGGGGATTATAGCTTGTCTCATATAAACTACTTCGTAATCATCCGTTATTTAAAGACGAATCAAATCCACGAGTTAGCCAATTATTTTCACGCTCTTTAATTGGATCTTGGCTAACACATATCGTGTATATAAACAATTACGAGACATATCGTATAATCCCCTTCTAACATCTTTCAGTGTTTTGTGGGGTTATTATTCGATATATATAAACTACTCGTAATTATTCGTCTAAACTTCAAAAGCACGATCTTACACCAATTACTTGCACTTCTATTATTTGGATCTTGGCTAAAAATCATAAAACTTATACAAGTACTTGAAGTTAAAAGTATACTTTGACCACATAAGTGTCAAAATATAAGTATACTAAAATCCTTAAGCCTACGAGCGTAGATGATAAGTTACAATTCCGAGATTGTAACTAAAGTATTCTTCGATTTATAAATACATAATCGAAAGAAGAAGAATACTAAAGAAGTCATAAGCCATAAGTGCTTAACATAAAAAGGGACTTCTCATATTATTCCACAACTTTATCAAACTATAAAGGAGTAATTGTAAATATACTTGACCATCTTGTATTATTCTTAAGTCAAGTATTGTTATTTAGTTTTAATATTCTTATTGGAATATTATACTACTTGTGGGGTAGTACAGTAAAATACTAGTTCAAACCATCTTTTCAATACTTGGTTTGTTTTATGAATTGTCTTATTAGTTTTGTAGTGAGGTGAAGTGACGTGAGGTGATTCTCGTTCTAAGACCCAAGTCCTAGACGTACTCACGGGGAGTTAGTAGTCTTCGCACCGTGAAGAAGAGGAAAGACCCAAGACCGGATCACTAAGATCCAAGACCGACAAAAGCTACGGAAGCCAAGTCCACACAAATGCTCTACAACAACTTTGAAGAAATAGCGGGGAGTTATTGTCTAAGATAAGTTGTGTAGGTATTACATTTATTTTGAGGTGGTGACCCTGTGTTACGCACCAAGATAAATACTTGTAAAGGGTGTAAAGGCTTCTCCGCCTACTAAAGGAGCGAGTTTATTATAAGGGAAAATCCCGAGTCCGG
This sequence comes from Apium graveolens, assembly GCF_009905375.1. Classification (NCBI taxonomy): domain Eukaryota; kingdom Viridiplantae; phylum Streptophyta; class Magnoliopsida; order Apiales; family Apiaceae; genus Apium; species Apium graveolens. The sequence goes on along the minus strand of NW_027420760.1, from coordinate 60,707 downwards.
GAGAGGAGCTCGGGGACTGGAGTAGGGGTGAGCGAATCTATTATAGGTTGCGCCATCGCGAACCAGGATAAATCACCGTGTGGTATTTTATTTCCTTGCACTTTATCTTCCGCACATATAAACTGCATAAACACTCGTAAAGTTTTAAAAAGGGATAAAATATTTTTAAAAAGCCACAACAATTTTTAAATTGGTAATTAAGCTATTCAACCCCCCCCTTTAAGCTTAAAATAGCCCTCATACGGGACCTTACATCAGCGAAACATCATCCTTATAGACATTATTCTCATTACTGGAGAATATGTGTCAAAGTAGTCCAGACCTTTATGTTGCTTGTATCCTTTAATTACAAGTCTTGCCTTGTACTTGTCGATAGTACCATCAGTTTTTAACTTCTTCTTGAAAACCCACTTGTTGCCTAACAGTTTACAACCGTTTGGAAAATCAACTAATTCCCAAGTATGATTCTGCAGAATTGAATCAACTTTATTTTTAATGGCCTCTTTCACATGGGGCCATCGGGAGGTAACCGCTTCCTCATAGGATTTCGGGTCACCTTCCTCGAGCAAATATGTCATAAAGTCAGACCCATAAGATTTCTCCGTACGTTGTCTTTTGCTCTTTCTCACTACCCCCACATTTTCATCCTCACTTTCTTCACTCTCATTATTGTTATCTATAGACTTATGAGCTCATTTAGACGTTGTAGGAGGTTCTTTTCCTGGATTGCAAGGAAATGTCGTCTAAAAAATGAGGCATTCCTAGATTTTAATCATATTCTTCTGAGTCAGGAATCTTAGAATCATATACGAGAAATCGATATGCAGTTCTATGTGGTGGATATCCGATAAAGATACAATCCACAGTCTTTGGACCAATCTTCACCTTCTTAGGTGTAGGGACCAATACCTTTTCCAGGCACCCCCACACTTTCAGGTGTTGGTAACTTGGTTTCTTTTTCTTCCACATTTCATAAGGACTTACATCCTTATTCTTGCGCATAGTAATATTTAAAATATTATTCACGCTTAAAATGGCTTCCCCACACGACTGCGGAAGTCCAGGGCTTAGCAACATTGCATTCATCATTTTTTTGAGAGTGCGATTCTTCCTCTCAGCCACTCCATTTGGCTGAGGGGAGTATGGTACAGTGACCTCATGGATTATACCATGTTGTGAACAGAATTCCCCAAAGGGTTCAACATATTCACCTCCACGATCATTTCGTATCGTTTTGATTTTCTCAGTTTGTCGTGTCTTAACTTCTTCCTTATAGATTTTAAATTTATCTATAGCTTGTCTTTGCTTTTCAGCAAATATACATAGCAGTATTTTGTACAGTCATCTATGAATGTAATAAAATACTTGTTTCCTCCTCTAGTTGGAGCGAATTTTAAATCACATATATCGCTATGTATTAGGTCTAGCACTTTGGTGTTTCTTTCCACACGTTTAAATGACGATCTCGTTAATTTTGCCTCAACACAAGTCTGACACTTATATTTTGTATCAATTGTTAATTTTGGTATGTATTATTTTACACTTAACCTTCGTAAAGTGTCATAATTAACATGTTCTAATCTAGCATGCCATAAATTAGGAGACTCAAGCAAGTAAGCAGAAGAATTCTTCATTTCATTATCGTCCTTAATGGACATAACATTGAGCTTAAATAGCCCATCAGTTACATAGCCCTTGCCTACAAACATACCACTCTTAGATAAAACAACTTTATCTGACTCAATTACAAAATGAAAGCCATGATTATTCAACAAAGAACCAGACACAAGGTTTTTGCGAATATCAGGCACATACAGTACATTCTTCAAAGTCAGATTCTTCCCAGAGTTCATCTTTAGAATCATCGTGCCTTCACCTTCAACAGTAGAAGTCGCTGAATTCCCCATGCAAAGCTTCTCACCAGCATCGGAAGCCTTAAGGCTAGAGAAAATCGCCTTGTCTGAGCAAACATGCCTAATAGCACCAGTATTAATCCACCACTCACGCGGATTGGAGCCGACTAGGTTCACTTCAGAGACCGTAGCACAGAGGTCTATATCACCCATCTCCTTGGACATGTGATCGACCATGTTTGCTTCTTTCTTCTTGTTGGCCTTTTTGGGCCTCTTGCAATCAGAAGACCTATGACCCACTGTATCACAGTTGTAGCACTTCCCTTGGAATTTCGATTTCGAAATCCCTCCATTGGGTGCCAGTTTTTCCCTTTTACCAGAAGTGGCCTTCTTTTGCTTGGAGCTTTCAACATGCTCCACCATGTTTGCCTTCTCAGTAGCAACATTCATGCGTTAGGGTTAGTCGCCTGCTGGTGAACCCCATCAGATCCAGTGATCTGTGCGTTGGGATCAGCCGTCATATTCATCGTATTGTTCACAGTGTTATCGTTCATAGATCTGTTACTCTACAAAACAGGTAGAAACAGATGTATTAGTCACATATATTAAATACTAATAGCTTTAAGATTGTGATTCACAATCTGCGATTAATACATACAAAACATACGAATAACAGAAAGAACAAAAATGATATAAATGGAGAAGTTCTCGAGTCCAGGGTATAACTGTCTCATTAAAGCTATTACGGCCCTCACTGTATGTGCGAGTCGTTAGCCTCCCAGGATAAAACGAGAAAACGACGTTGCTGCACGAACAGCGCCTTCGGCGAACAAGAACGGAGCAAGAAACTATCACCAGAATAGAGTATGGTTTTTGTTTAGGAGGCGACTGTGTGGTATATTTCGAATTAATGAATAAACCCTAAACCTGATATGATAATATATGGGCTTGAGGGAAAATGTGTGAGGTACTTCACGTGTAAGTAAATAAACCGCGGTAATTAATAATCAAATCCACAATTGAATCAGATTATTATTATGCCAAATCAATTATAATAATTCGTAATAAAAACGAATTAAGAATTTAAGAGCCCAATCCCAGTGTAAATTAAATTTAGCAAAACCAGTCCATCCGTAATTATTCGGGCCAATTTTTCAGCTACATTCGTGTCCGCACGCGCACACGCGGTAACCTCGAGGGCTTCGCAAGCCTCTGATTGGCCCTCGAAGCCCAAGATTTGCACCCCTGCGGGCAAGTAGGTGTTGGAGCAATACATAAGTAACACATTTGAACACTACATAAGTGTTTTACTATTTAAAGCTATGCATTCTCCTTTGCACATTCAATGTGGGACTTTCATTATTCTACACAAATTTCCACAGCTAAGAGACTAACTTTGAATGATCATATCGCATCCATCTCTTAGTCATTTTGAGTGATTCAAAGTGCCTCATAAAGCTCTCTTAGTCGCCCGCACGCGACATTCGTCCACTCATACTATGTCTCAAATTGACTTGACAATGTGGTACTACTACCCAGATTTTCCAACAATAAAATCTTAAGTTCGTAGAGTAAGCTCCAATGATCTTATAATTTCTGCAAAAACAACTTTGGGGAAAAACTGTATATGGAATAGTTATCCTTTACAGCTTATTTTACATGTAAAATTTATGTTACTGCAAGTTGCATTTGCAATATCTGCAGTCACCAGGCGGGCCTGCCCTTGCATTTTCAGTGAATAAACTAGTCCAATTCATGCACTCACCTTGGTGAATAAACTAGCGTCTCTTGGTTACCTCAAAGCCCCCAGCATGTGTGGCTTGTACATTATCTCTAGACCTACGGCCTCAACTTTGTTATGGACAGAAACTTTACATCCAGCTATGTTGCCTATTACGGATGCACTCAGATTAGTTGGTCTTTTCGCAAGCAACGAACAGTGGCACGCTCATCCACTGAAGCAGACTACAGAACTGTTTCCGCTGAGCAAAAAATGGTGTACTAATCTGCTTCAAGAGCTCCAGCTACCACTATGCTCAATTCCACGGATATGCTGTGAAAATGTAGGATCTACATATCTATGTAAATATCCAGTATTTCACAGTCGTATGAAGCACAGAACCATGTATTTTCACTTTGTGTGTGACCAAGTTTATAAAAAGGCATGGTAGACGTCACTCATGTTGGTTCTAGCCAGCAGTTTGCCAATTCTCACACAAACCCATTTTCCAGGTCTTTATTTCAGTCTCAGATAAGCAAGCTCATCCTCATAGACACGACACCGATCTTGACTTCCAGAGTAAGGATGATAATTGATAAACTATAGTTACTTCAGTTACTACAATCAAACTAGAACTTGATGTAATTACAGTTACTTCTTGGATTAATATTAGTTTACCATATTAAGTTCGACCAATCAAAGACTGTTTTGAATAATTGTATAAAAGATTGCCTACTTGTTATATTTCAACTGATAAATCTGTTCAAGTGATAAGTTAGAAGAATTTAACAAACCAGAAATAGTACTTCTAACTTATTATAGATTATAAGTAACCGACCGAAGATCTGAAAACATATATAATCCAACTACAAACACATTTTACATGTCATTTGCTTCCGCATATTACACACTTTGCACTAATACATACTCCATCTGCTATAAATATAACAATGACTTGATAATATTATTATGTGAAAAGTCTGCTTTGTCTTTTGCAGCAAGTCATTATTTGGTGGCTTGGTATTCAGTAATATTCCCTGTGTAGTTGGTGCTGGAACAAGATCTGTCTCTATAAATCTATAATTTCAAAGACAGTTACATATATTGCAGATATGGCTCAGGAGATGACAGACAGGAACGGGAACGATGGAGATATTGCTCTCTGTACTTGAGGATAATATGCATGAACCCTCCGGTGACCACTCCAGTGACGGCTGTTTTGTAACTCTTCCTTTTATACAAAAGGTAAGTAGGTAACAAATAATAACAAATACTACAATCTATAAGTGTTTGGCTAGATTGATAATTAAAGTTAAGTTTCTTTCCGGTTCTCTGTTTTGTTAAGTAGCTAGAGACTTAGGTTTTTAATTTCCCTTAACCTGGAAATAAAATCAAAAGAGTTTTTTTTATATATAGATAGCAGGCACATGCCAGGAGTCCAATCCTTGACATCTTTATGAGAAACCAAGATCTCGACCACAGCACCAACCCTCTCCAATCCTTGACATCTTAAGAAAAACTAAGACCTCGATCACTGTATGAACCCTATGTTGGCAAAGAAGTTTCCTTGTCTTTTTTCTCGGAACGTTATAGTTTCAGAGAGTTGCTCAGATTTGTATCAATGAGCATGCTTATATAGAAGTCTTGAATTCGAAAATGGAACTCTTCTTTACAATCCCAAAAATGAAGTTTTAAGTGAAGGACAGTTTTGGTAGCATGAAATTTATTTAGTAACTATCAATCGGCACCATTCGGAATATTGTCCCATAAACAAGATCTTAAACTCATTGTATCATCTTTAATTTTGTAAACTAATAATGAGAACTATAAACAGGGAAACCACAACACAGAGCTATTTGCAGAAATATTAAGCAACTCTAACACAGCAACACTGTATCGAGTTTATGAATTACATTACATACTTCGATAAGTATGATTGAATCTATTATTAACCTTGTCATGAATATACTAGTCAATGAATTACTGAAATATTTACATGCAGCTAATTGCAGAGATGTTGGGCACATATTTTCTAATATTTGCGGGAGATTGCGCGGTGACGGTTAATTTGTCAAAGGACAAAGTGGTTACATTGCCGGGAGTTGCTATGGTATGGGGACTGGCTGTAATGGTGATGATTTACTCAATTGGACACATTTCTGGTGCTCATATTAACCCTGCTGTCACCATTGCATTCGCCTCTGTCAAGAGATTTCCGTGGAAACATGTAACTAACTATCTCCTGTGTTAACCCGTTAATGACCTAAATTTTGGTTTCTATTAACTTTATATATTCATTTTTATGATGATTTTAGCAAGTTTAAATATTTTTTATGACTAAATTTTGATACATTTACGAACACAACCTAGACTCATCTAAGAGCACGCCTTAAGATAGCCTCTCACATTTAAAAACAGACATCACGCCACAAACGATGAAATATAATAGCCTAACAGTACCTACACTCATCTAAGAGCATGCTTTGAGCTAAATTTTGTACAACATTTGCTAGCACGATCTTAAATTTTTTATAATGTTAGGTACCAGCTTATGTTGCAGCACAAATTATAGGGGCAACGTTAGCCAGCGAAACGATCAGGTTAATTTTTCAGGGTACTAAAGACATATCTCCGGGAACATTTCCGACAGGGACAAACCTGCAGTCTTTGGTGTTGGAGTTTATAATCACATTCTTCCTGATGTTTGTTATATCTGGTGTGGCCACCGATAACAGAGCTGTAAGTCTTCTTTCTTCACCTTGTTAATTAACCTGGTTAAAATGATATCCGAATTCCTAATACTCATTCGAGTTGAACAGATTTTTTAAATCCGCCTTCTATATACTTTGTCACGTTTAGGGAATTGTTTTTTCATGATGATTGGCTTCATTCAGTTTTAAATCGCTGTCGTCTATGTCAATGGCGTGTATTATTGAAGGAAATTTGCAACTTGAATAGATTAATAGTATAACAAAAAAAAATTCTCAACTATGCCTTGATAATTTTATTTTAAGCAATAAGCATCGAACAAATGCATGGGACCCTAATTTCTATCAACACTCTAGCCGAAAAAATCTAGTAGTTGAATTCTTTTTTCCTTGCGGAGATCAAGAGTTCGAGTAAATAAAGTGTTAGTAGAGTGATTGAGGAATAATGGACCAAAATGTCGCTTTTGAGTGCTAAATGGTCCAAAATGTCACTTTTGAAAATAATGGCCCAAAATGTTATTTCATAACGATACTTCGTCTTCCGTTTTGTATTTTTAATGTAAAACGGTACTTAGTGTGCCGTTTTGGTACTTTAATATTTTTTTTTAATTTTTTATAATGTGCAAAACGGTGGTTGAAGTAGCGTTTTGGCTCAAAACGGTACATCATATAGCGTTTTGTACCAAAACAGAACTTTATCTACCGTTTTACGCATAAAAAAAATTCAAAATGCCAAAACGTCACACGAAGTTCCGTTTTAGGTGTTTTGCATAAACGGTACACAGTGTACCGTTTTGAAGTGACATTTATGGTTATTTTTAACCCCCAAAGTGATATTTAGAACCAACACCCGTGATTGACCTCTCAGATATACGGAAAATTAACCGAGTCCTAGATTTTTTGGAGACGTACGGAATAGATCCGATATCTGAATTTTAAGGCCTTGATTTTTGTTAAACGTTAATGCAGATTGGCGAACTTGCAGGGCTTGCAATTGGAGCTATTGTGTTACTTAATGTGATTATTGCAGGGTACGTATAATGTACAACATTATTTTTCTCTCCCCAATTTTTATTTCAAATATAATCAATACTCGCTCTATCTTATTGTTTCTTATATTTTTTTGATTTATTATTCAACTTTTTACATTTCTATAAACAATAAAAACTTCAATGGATCATTATAGGACTTCAAGAAATAGGTGAAAAAGTAGTATCATCGTAATATACTGTTTGACAAATATGATAAGCTCGACTGAATAACTTATAAGTCCGCAACAACTTATGCGACGAACGTTTGTCGACTCAATTTATAAGTTGAATGTATAATTTATAAGATATTAAGTTGAATGTTAGTAACGACCGTACTTTCTCAACTTATTTTTAATTTTTCGTTTTTTATTAATTTTAGTTTTAAAAATATTTTTTAATATTAATCTAACTTTAAAATATAAGAATTAAGATATTATATTTAAAATATTATTTATTTAGTCGATTAAGTAAAAAAATTGAATTATAAGTAAAATGTATCTAAACACTTATATAACTTATAAGCATTCATCAATTTATCACTTATAAATCATTTATTTAGTTATAAGTTTAAATCATAATTTATTTATTTTAAGATTTATGAAAGGGGTACCCCTATGGTTGAAGATTCTATCCTAAACCTTTTTTTTCTGTTATGCTGATTCTCTGAACTTTTCTTGGAGTCATTTTTATGATGGCTCATTTGTGAAATGGGTTGTTTGACAGACCAATAACAGGGGCATCAATGGATCCAGCAAGAAGTTTTGGGCCCAGTTTTGTGACGGAGCCGCTACGACGGATTTGGATATATCTGTTGGGTTCCAAATAGCTGGGGGGCAATATCTGGTGCCATGGATTTACAATATTATGAGATTCAGCAACAAGCCACTTCGTGAAATTACCAAGAAATGCCTCCTTTCTTACTGAGAATTTCGCCCAGGAAAATAATTCATCTAATATTTTTGTGCTCAAATATTAACAGTGATGTAAAAACTAGCTATATAGTGTATATCGAACCTCTGTAAAATTAAATAGAGCAGAAAGATAGATAAAAGAGAGTGATTAGGGAGAAAAAAAGAAGCTGCGTGGGTACATTTTCATTTTTACAAAATGAGGTTTATTTATAGCCAATACAACAACATGTTCATTAAATGCAATGTGGAAAAATACTACTCCTATGAATCTAGCATTACTATTTACTTTTGACTACATGACAAATCACTTTAACACATCCGCCTCTGATTGTCATGATAGTATGGATCATCAATTGCCTCGTTAAAATCTTGTCAAAGAAAAACCCAGTGGGATAAAACTTTGGCGAAGGAAAAAAAGTTACAAATCTCCCCTTGGAAAAACTAATCATTCTCCGAAGTTTTGTTTTAAAAATTTTTGAATCGTCGCATTCCAATGTTTATGTCGTAAACTTCCCAAATGTTGAAATTCGGTAATGATTTCGTGAATAAATCGCAAGGTTGTCACATGATCGAATTTGTTGTATATCAATTTCTCCATTCTTTTGAAGTTCTGGAGTGTAAAAGAATTTTGGTGAAATGTGTTTCGTCCTGTCTCCTTTGATATATCCTTCCTTAAGTTGATCAATGCACGCAGTGTGTCCTCAACATGACAGTAGGACTTCTTGTGATGTCCGTAATCCACATGATTCTTGAATATTCTTGATGATAGACCGCAATCAAACACATTCTCTACTGCCTTAGCGAATTACAATAGAGTTCCGAGTGATGTGTTGAGGTTGCCATTGTAGTTTGTTTCGTGGATTTTCAGGAAATGGCTGCACCGCAAACATGTAAATACATATCCAGTTTGTGATTTGCCAAAATGAGGATCTGATAAATATTCAACGTCTGCATATCCGATCAACTGAGATGTTGAGTTTTTCAAGAAATATAAACCCAACATCAATTGTTCCACGAAGATAATGAATATATGTTTGATCCCATTTCCAATATCTGTCCATCGAAGCAGAGCTAATTAGCCAATAAGTTCACAAGCAAAGCAATATCTGGCCTTGTATTATTTGCAAGATACATAAGTGCACCAATTACACATAGATATGGAATTTCAGGACCAAAAACCTCTTCATCATCTTCTCGTGGTCGAAATGGATCTTTATCAGGCTCTAAAGATCTAAACCCCATTGGAGTAGTCAATGGATAAGATTTATCCATGTAAAATCTGTTCAAAACCTTTTCTGTATATGTGGATTGGTGGAGGAAAATTCCTGTTGACAAGTGCTCGACTTGTATCCCAAGACAATATTTTGTCCTTCCAAAATCTTTCATTTCAAACTCTGTCTTTAGGTATATGACAACATCATTAACCTCCGTAGCTATTCCTATAAGATTTTAATCATCCACATATACAGCAATAATTACAAAACCAGATTGTGATTTTTTTGATAAAAACACATGGAGAAATTTGGTTATTAATATACCCATCTTTTTTAAATAACGACGTAGTCTGTTATACCACATACGACTAGATTGTTTCAGTCCATACAATGATCGTTGAAGTTTAATGGAGTATATATGACGAGGTTTCTTGAACTCATCCATTTTTAACCCTTCTGGGATTTTCATAAAAATTTCACTATCAAGTGGAACCATACAGGTATGCAGTAACGACGTCCCTAAGACGTGTTTCCAATTTTTTCTTTAGATGCCATACCTAGTATAAAACGAAAAGTAATTCCATCCATCACCAACGAGTATGTCTCTTGATAATCAATGTCAGGCCTTTGAGAAAATCCCTGTGCTACAAGTCAGGCTTTATCTCTCATAATTTCATTGTTTTCATTTCATTTTCTTATTAATACCCATTTATTCCCAACAGGGTTCACACCAATTGGTGTTTGGACAACAGGTCGAAATACTTCTCTTTTACGCAATAAATTTAATTCTGTTTGGATTGCGTCTTTCCATTTTGGCCAGTCTTTTCTTCGACGACATTCATCCACACTTTGTGGTTTAGGATCAGAATTTATGTCTACATTCATGCTGTAGAATACACAAATACATCATCGATTATGGCTTACTTCGATCCCATAATTTCATATCATGCACATAATTTATTGAAATTTCATGATTGTTTAATCCCGTATCTTCAGGGACTGGAATCTCTTCAGGATATAATACCACTTCAGGGTATTTGCTTCTTCTGGGAGCATGGCCACTTCCGGGGCAATTTTCTTTATTTTTCTTTTTCGTGGTGCAAACATCTTTTACACTGACCGGTCTACCACGCTTCAGGCGTGGCTTTGATTCTATAACCAATTCTTTTGTATCTGATTTTTGAATTGGTATATCTATTCTAGCTGGAGTATTTACTGCAGGTATATGAGATTTAGTTATATTTCTAGAATCGTTAAATGCGTCAGACATTTGGATTGCGATATTTTGCATATAAATAATTGTTTTAACTTCAAGTTCGCATTGACCGGTACGTGATCTAGAAAATATAATCCTGAAGCATTCCATGTTATGTCAGGATTAACTTTATTTAATTGTTTATCTCCCAATAAGGGAGGAAAACATAGACTTGTCAAAATGACAATCTGCATATCTTGCGGTATATAAGTCTCCGGTTAGAGGCTCCAGATATTTAATTATTGATGTGGAATCAAAACCAATGTAGATACCTACTCTTCTTTGAGCTCCCATCTTCGATCTTTGTGGTGGAGCAATCGATACATATACAGCACTTCCGAAAATTTTGAAGTGAGAAATATTAGGAACTTGACCAAGTACCAGTTGTAGCGGAGAATGTTGGTTGTAGGAAGTTGGTCTAATCCTAATAATATTTAGCAGCATGAAGTATTGCGTGACCCCAAATAGATGTAGGTAATTTTGTTTCAACAACAATGGTCTTGCAGTAAGTTGGAGTCTTTGATAATGGACTCGGCTAACCCATTTTGTGTATGTACATGAGGAAGTGGGTGTTCAACTGAGATTCCTATAGACATGCACTAGTCGAAAAAAGTTACAAATGTGAATTCTCCGACATTATCTAATGAATTGACTTAATGCAATGATCTAGGAATTGAGCTCGTAATTGATTATTTGGGCAAGTAATTTTGCAAAAGTATCATTATGAGGTTGAGAGAAGACAAACATGAGACCATCTAGTTGAGGCATCGATTCATGTATCTTGTATATCCTACCACCTATAAATAACCATATAAGTGGAACTTGTAAACTTACTTGGAAATAATATATTCTCTCATCTTCTCTCTTTCTCTTCTTCTCTTGGTTTATCTATTACTATATTTATAAATAAAAAATATTCTACACTTATTTTTTTATTTAATTAAAATATTACATTTTTTATTGAGAAAACCGTTAAGTAACGAGTGGTTCTAAATGTGATCCACAATCTGCGATTAATACATACAAAATATACGAATAACAGAAAGAACAAAAAGGATATAAAAGGAGAAGTTCTCAAGTCCAACGTATAACTGTCTCCTTATAACTATTACCGGCCCTCACCGTATGTGCGAGTCGTTAGCCTCCCAGGATAAAATGAGAAACAGCGTTGCTGCACGAACAGCGCCTTCGGCGAACAAGACGGAGCAAGAAACTATCACCAGAAGAGAGTATGATTTTTGTTTAGGAGGCGGCTGTGTGGTATATTTCGAATAAATGAATAAACCCTAAACCTGATATGATAATCTATAGGCTCGAGGGAAAACGTGTGAGCTACTTCACGCGTAATTAAATAAACCGCGTTAATTAATAATCAAATCCGTAATTGAATTAGATTATTATTATTATGCCAAACTCAATTATAATAATTCTTATTAAAAACGAATTAAGAATTTAGAGCCCAAACCCAGGGAAATTAAATTTAGCAAAACTAGTCCGTCCGTAATTATTCGGGCCAATTTCTGCTACATTCGTGTCCGCACCGTCGCACACGCGGGCAACCTTGAAGGCTTCGCAAGCCTCGGATTGCCCCTCGAAAGCCCAAGATTTGCACCCCCCGCGCGCACGTAGGTGTTGAAACAATACATAAGTACACCATTTGAACACTACATAAGTGTTTTTATATACAGTTATGCATTCCCTTAGCAAAATCAATGTGGGACTTTCATTATTCTACACAAATTTCCACAACTAAGAGACTAAGTGCATGTTGGCGTTCGTTTTGTAACTTATATGCTGAAAATCTCATTCTGTATTTCATGCGACAGTTTGGGAACTTCGTTTATCGTGACATTTTAACACTTATATGACCATTATTCGAAAGTAGGGAAGTGCTAAAATTCCACTTCTCATTTTCCCGTTAGCGTCGATTTCCTCCTTTATTTTCTTCTTCACCCTACTATTGCATTGATTAAACTATTTTTCTTTATTCCAAAATTTATGATTAAAAGTTCCATTTTATTTAAATTGAATTTGAAGAAGTTTTAGTATTATTCTAATTTATGCCCCTTATCAATGTTATGTTATGCAAAACGGAATGATATTGCCGCACATATTAAGTTAATATTTTATAATTTTTTTTATTTTGGGAAATACTAAAACCCCCAAATATTGTTACATTTTTTCCCAAATACTTTATAAATGGTAATTTTCATCGTAATATTATGTGACTCCGCGTGCATTCATACGCGCCCAATTGTTAAATCTTGACACATGTCATGCGACGTAATTTTACAATTTAAATTTTGGGTTACATAGCATTACTCTATCATTTTTAGTAATTTGAATTTCAATATTTATAGTTTATTTTTTTTCATTAATTATATATTCTTATATTAAATTATTATATTAAATTTATTTATTTTTAAAAAATTATGACTTATAAGTTATGATTTACCAAACACATTAGTAACTTATAAGTAACTTATACATAAAATTATCCAAACACTTAACTAACTTATAATTTACTATGTTCATATCACTTATATTGCACTTTTTAACTTTAAGTTATAAGTTACATTTTTTAAGGAACCCCAAACGGGCCCTAACTTTGGATGATCATATCTCATCCATCTCTCAGTCATTTTGAGTGATTCAAAGTGCCTCAGAAAGCTCTCCTGGGGGAGAACACATTCCAAATGTCACTTGTCGTGCGTACGTGACATTCGTCCACTCAAACTATGGATCAAATTGACTTGACAATGTGGGACTACAACCCACATTTTCCAACAATCCCCCACATGGATGAGATTGACATTTCAGTAGCACACACCAAATAGACAGACGCGGAGTTTGACTTGGTGATAGTTTCTTGATCAGATATAACATACGATAGGTAGATAATGCTCCTTGAACCTTCGCTCGAATAAGCATACCGACTTTACTGGTAGACAGTAGAAGTGCTTGTCCTTGAACTGTTCGACGTTTGTGTAAACGATGATATACTTATCACTATATCCTTTCTGACTCGTTCAGTTCTCCTTTGAAGCGGCCCCACTTCTCTCCCATATAAGTGATCTTTATCTTATAAAGTAACCCGCATTTACTCAGCGTTCACTCCTGAACTCCATGTATTCGCCAAAAGATCATTAAAAGCTCAAAGGACTAACCTCGTACCATACGGGTCTCACTGTTTCCTCATCATAGGAACAGGCCATGGGTTTCCCCCAAAATGATTTGGGCATCATGATTTAGTTGGCCCATTGAACCAAGTTATTGGAATCTCCAGTCAGCATTGGTTGGGTGTCCACCATGACGCCGTTAAGCAACAGGCTTAAGGTTTATCCCTCTCGATGATTTCTCAACCACTTCTCTTGATAACCCTTTGGTTAGCGGATCCGCGATATTATCCTTTGACGATATATACTCAATAGTGATAATTCCGGTTGAGATCAATTATCTAATGAACTATGTCGTCATCGTATATGATGAGACTTTCCATTATACATCGTGCTCTGTGCTCTACCAATAGCGGATTGACTGTCACAGTGTATCCCTATTGTAGTCACAAGCTTTGGCCATCTTGGAATATCCTTTAAAAATTGGCGTAGATATTCACCCACTTAGGCACATTTATCTAGTGCCACGAACTCAGCTTCCATCGTGGAATGACTTATCACAGTTTTCTTTGAGGATTTCCATGAGATTGTCGCCAGCTAGTGTAAACACATAGCACTCGTAGACTTTAGAGCCTTCTTACTAGATATCCAATTCGCGTCAGTATATCCCTCTAATACTGCTGGATATCTGCCATATGCAGTCCATAGTCTCGAGTTTCTCTCAAGTACCTCAGTATCCTTATGATCGCTTTCCAGTGATCAGTTCCCAGATAACTCGTAAACCTACTCAACTTGCTGATTGAGTATGGAATGTCTGATCTTGTACAACTGATTAAGTACATCAGACTTCCAATTATCCTCGAGTATTCCAACTGGGAAACCGCAACACCTTTGTTCTTGGATAAATGTAAAGTCATATCCACATGTGTCCTAGCTTTCTCAAAGTCAACTTTAAGAAACTTCTCAAGGATTTTGTCAACATAATGAGGTTGACTCAATGCGAGTCCTTCTGATGTTCTAGAAATTTGGATTTTTAGAATCACATTTGCTAGTCCCATGTCTTTCATGTCAAATTTGCCTTTAGCATGTCTTTTGTAGATTTGATCACTTTATCATTGCTTCCGATAATAAGTAGATCGTCTACATACAATATCATCATGACATAACTATTGTCATTGTCCTTGATATAACTACTTTCATTATCTTTGTAATATGCACAACTATCACATTCATTGATCTTGAAGCTGTTGGCCAGCACGACCTCATCAAATTTCTCATGCCATTTCATAGGCGCTTGTTTTAAGCCATACAGTGACTTCACTAATCTATAGACTTTCCTTTCTTGACCAGGGACAACGAATCCTTCAGGTTGTTTCATATAGATTTCCTCATCTATATCTCCATTTAGGAAAGCTGTTTTCACATCCATTTGATGTTCTACTAATTTCGCATTGCAGCTGAAAGGATATTTTCGATATATTATTTATTTTGGTGTATTTGTACGATTAGACATAAAATTAAGAACACGTAGATCCTCTCCATTAGGACATGAATTTAATTGATCCAAATCAGAGTCAAAAAGTCAAACTAGCAAAATCATGTCTTTTAAACAGATAAAAGAGATATTCCATTATTGCAAAATATCAAAACTGTATCTTTATGGAATATATATCTAAGGCAATATGATCAAAAAAGAAACATCAAGATATGATATTTCTTAGATCTGTGTTGCAACAGGAATATAGCAACAAGCTCGAATAAGGAATATTGCAGAAATATCTTTAGAGGTCCCGTGCTATATCAAAAATATTTAACTCTTCACTCCAAATATATCTCTACATAATTCAAAGATTATTAATATTCAAGGTTGGAATATTATCCAGTTCTGCAACTCATTTATAATACTTACAGTAATTTTTCTCGTTTCGTAAAATCAGCATTTCACGGAGAAAATTATTCAAAAATACTCAAACACATTTCCTATCATCCAAATATATTTTATATATTAGAAAATATATTTTAAGTATTTATACAAGTCAAAATTTTGGTCAAAAGATCCATCTCCTTTATTTCAAGACCAACGATATTTTTATTCGGAAGAAAGGCTGACAGAACAGTTTCATTTTTAGATAAAATACTTCCACATGCTAGAATTACTTGAAATTTAGTATGGATCATTTAAATGGTATTTTATAAGTATGGTAAAAATTTTGTAGCATTCAGAGAATTTTTGTCTGGGCACAAAATCGAGGCAGTTGGTCCCACAGTTGACCACGTTTGACCTAGTTACCATTGACTAAAATTTATCAAAATTTGCAGGACATCATTTTATAATATTTAGGTAATTATCATATTTTTTATGATATTTATTTAAGATTTTTGGTGGTCATAATTAATGGTGCTTAATCCTTAATTAAAGTAATTAAAGAATGATTAAAAGAAAAGGAAAATATATATTTATATATATATATTATATATATATATATATCAGCTGATATTTAAATGAATACTAGCTTGTTCTTCCTTCCCACTTGCAAAAGAATCACAACCTACTTGCCATGTCATCAATCCATGTGATACCCTCCATCCACCATCATTCCTTCAAATCTCAACCATTCAATCCCCCAACTTCTCCTATAAATAAACCCCCACCCTAACCCATTTCTTCAAGCTAAAGAGCCAAAGTTGCTGGAATTTTTTCAAAGAAGTGCTTCTCTTCATCCACTACCTCTACCACTTTCCGACCTCCCGAAGGGCTGCCCAAGTTCGACCAAAGTGCCAAAATCTGGCGGAACCTCCGGCGAATTTTTTCCCGGCGAACTTTTCCGACCGTTTTTCAAAAGTGGTTAGTTTTAGCTTCTTATTAGTTCTTTGTATTTAAGCTTTGTACTTAACTTCTCCACTTCATCTTAAGCTCTAATACAAGTTCTCTTTAAAAGTTCGGGGAGACTTAGATTCGACTCGGAATTCGAATAAGTACTTGAACTTCATAAAAATCATTCCAACGAGAAGATCTAAAAAGAAAATACTTTATCTCCAAGGGGAGATTATATTTGACACATGTACGAGTTAGCCCTTATTTCTTGCACTTTGGATTGGATCTTGGCTAACACTCATTCGTGCTCATAAAATAATTACGAAGTTTAAGTGTAATCCCTTCTAGAATCTTTAGTGCTCTCCGGGGGATTATTACTTGTCTCATATAAACATTTCGTAATTTGTCAAATCTTAAAACGGAACGTACGAGTTAGACAATTACTTAACGCTCTTTAATTGGATCTTGTCTAACTATAATGTACATATAAAATATTACGAAGTAAAAGTGTAATCCCTTTTAACATCTTTAGTGTTCCGGGGGATTATAGCTTGTCTAATATAAACTACTTCGTATCATCCGTTATTTAAAGACGAATCAAATCCACGAGTTAGCCAATTATTTTCACGCTCTTTAATTGGATCTTGGCTAACACATATCGTGTATATAAACAATTACGAGACATATCGTATAATCCCCTTCTAACATCTTTCAGTGTTTGTGGGGTTATTATTCGTATATAATAAACTACTCGTAATTATTCGTCTAAACTTCAAAAGCACGATCTTACACCAATTACTTGCACTTCTATTATTTGGATCTTGGCTAAAAATCATAAAACTTATACAAGTACTTGAAGTTAAAAGTATACTTTGACCACATAAGTGTCAAAATATAAGTATACTAAAATCCTTAAGCCTACGAGCGTAGATGATAAGTTACAATTCCGAGATTGTAACTAAAGTATTCTTCATTTATAAATACATAATCGAAAGAAGAAGAATACTAAAGAAGTCATAAGCCATAAGTGCTTAACATAAAAAGGGACTTCTCATATTATTCCACAACTTTATCAAAACTATAAAGGAGTAATTGTAAATATACTTGACCATCTTGTATTATTCTTAAGTCAAGTATTGTTATTTAGTTTTAATATTCTTATTGGAATATTATACTACTTGTGGGGTAGTACAGTAAAATACTAGTTCAAACCATCTTTTCAATACTTGGTTTGTTTTATGAATTGTCTTATTAGTTTTGTAGTGAGGTGAAGTGACGTGAGGTGATTCTCGTTCTAAGACCCAAGTCCTAGACGTACTCACGGGGAGTTAGTAGTCTTCGCACCGTGAAGAAGAGGAAAGACCCAAGACCGGATCACTAAGATCCAAGACCGACAAAAGCTAAGGAAGCCAAGTCCACACAAATGCTCTACAACAATTTTGAAGAAATAGCGGGGAGTTATTGTCTAAGATAAGTTGTGTAGGTATTACATTTATTTTGAGGTGGTGACCCTTGTGTTACGCACCAAGATAAATACTTGTAAAGGGTGTAAGGCTTCTCCGCCTACTAAAGGAGCGAGTTTATTATAAGGGAAAATCCCGAGTCCGGGAGGAGCTCGGGGACTGGAGTAGGGGTGAGCGAATCTATTAGAGGTTGCGCCATCGCGAACCAGGATAAAATCACCGTGTGGTATTTTATTTCCTTGCACTTTATCTTCCGCACATATAAACTGCATAACACTCGGTAAAGTTTTAAAAAGGGATAAAATATTTTTAAAAAGCCACAACAATTTTTAAATTGGTAATTAAGCTATTCAACCCCCCCCTTTAAGCTTAAAATAGCCCTCATACGGGACCTTACATCAGCGATAACAACATCATCCTTATAGACATTATTCTCATTACTGGAGAATAGTGTCAAAGTAGTCCAGACCTTTATGTTGCTTGTATCCTTTAATTACAAGTCTTGCCTTGTACTTATCGATAGTACCATCAGTTTTTAACTTCTTCTTGAAAACCCACTTGTTGCCTAACAGTTTACAACCGTTTGGAAAATCAACTAATTCCCAAGTATGATTCTGCAGAATTGAATCAACTTTATTTTTAATGGCCTCTTTCACCATGGGGCCATCGGGTGAGGTAACCGCTTCCTCATAGGATTTCGGGTCACCTTCCTCGAGCAATATGTCATAAAGTCAGACCCATAAGATTTCTCCGTACGTTGTCTTTTGCTCTTTCTCACTACCCCCACATTTTCATCCTCACTTTCTTCACTCTCATTATTGTTATCTATAGACTTATGAGCTCATTTAGACGTTGTAGGAGGTTCTTTTCCTGGATTGCAAGGAAATGTCGTCTAAAAAATGAGGCATTCCTAGATTTTATAATCATATTCTTCTGAATGTCAGGAATCTTAGAATCATATACGAGAAATCGATATGCAGTTCTATGTGGTGGATATCCGATAAAGATACAATCCACAGTCTTTGGACCAATCTTCACCTTCTTAGGTGTAGGGACCAATACCTTTTCCAGGCACCCCCACACTTTCAGGTGTTGGTAACTTGGTTTCTTTTTCTTCCACATTTCATAAGGACTTACATCCTTATTCTTGCGCATAGTATATTTAAAATATTATTCACGCTTAAAATGGCTTCCCCCACACATCGACTGCGGAAGTCCAGGGCTTAGCAACATTGCATTCATCATTTTTTTGAGAGTGCGATTCTTCCTCTCAGCCACTCCATTTGGCTGAGGGGAGTATGGTACAGTGACCTCATGGATTATACCATGTTGTGAACAGAATTCCCCAAAGGGTTCAACATATTCACCTCCACGATCATTTCGTATCGTTTTGATTTTCTCAGTTTGTCGTGTCTTAACTTCTTCCTTATAGATTTTAAATTTATCTATAGCTTCGTCTTTGCTTTTCAGCAAATATACATAGCAGTATTTTGTACAGTCATCTATGAATGTAATAAAATACTTGTTTCCTCCTCTAGTTGGAGCGAATTTTAAATCACATATATCGCTATGTATTAGGTCTAGCACTTTGGTGTTTCTTTCCACACGTTTAAATGACGATCTCGTTAATTTTGCCTCAACACAAGTCTGACACTTATATTTTGTATCAATTGTTAATTTTGGTATGTATTATTTTACACTTAACCTTCGTAAAGTGTCATAATTAACATGTTCTAATCTAGCATGCCATAAATTAGGAGACTCAAGCAAGTAAGCAGAAGAATTCTTCATTTCATTATCGTCCTTAATGGACATAACATTGAGCTTAAATAGCCCATCAGTTACATAGCCCTTGCCTACAAACATACCACTCTTAGATAAAACAACTTTATCTGACTCAATTACAAAATGAAAGCCATGATTATTCAACAAAGAACCAGACACAAGGTTTTTGCGAATATCAGGCACATACAGTACATTCTTCAAAGTCAGATTCTTCCCAGAGTTCATCTTTAGAATCATCGTGCCTTCACCTTCAACAGTAGAAGTCGCTGAATTCCCCATGCAAAGCTTCTCACCAGCATCGGAAGCCTTAAGGCTAGAGAAAATCGCCTTGTCTGAGCAAACATGCCTAATAGCACCAGTATTAATCCACCACTCACGCGGATTGGAGCCGACTAGGTTCACTTCAGAGACCGTAGCACAGAGGTCTATATCACCCATCTCCTTGGACATGTGATCGACCATGTTTGCTTCTTTCTTCTTGTTGGCCTTTTTGGGCCTCTTGCAATCAGAAGACCTATGACCCACTGTATCACAGTTGTAGCACTTCCCTTGG
This sequence comes from Apium graveolens, assembly GCF_009905375.1. Lineage (NCBI taxonomy): Eukaryota > Viridiplantae > Streptophyta > Magnoliopsida > Apiales > Apiaceae > Apium > Apium graveolens. The sequence goes on along the minus strand of NW_027420760.1, from coordinate 40,283 downwards.
AATTTCGATTTCGAAATCCCTCCATTGGGTGCCAGTTTTTCCCTTTTACCAGAAGTGGCCTTCTTTTGCTTGGAGCTTTCAACATGCTCCACCATGTTTGCCTTCTCAGTAGCAACATTCATGCGTTAGGGTTAGTCGCCTGCTGGTGAACCCCATCAGATCCAGTGATCTGTGCGTTGGGATCAGCCGTCATATTCATCGTATTGTTCACAGTGTTATCGTTCATAGATCTGTTACTCTACAAAACAGGTAGAAACAGATGTATTAGTCACATATATTAAATACTAATAGCTTTAAGATTGTGATTCACAATCTGCGATTAATACATACAAAACATACGAATAACAGAAAGAACAAAAATGATATAAATGGAGAAGTTCTCGAGTCCAGGGTATAACTGTCTCATTAAAGCTATTACGGCCCTCACTGTATGTGCGAGTCGTTAGCCTCCCAGGATAAAACGAGAAAACGACGTTGCTGCACGAACAGCGCCTTCGGCGAACAAGAACGGAGCAAGAAACTATCACCAGAATAGAGTATGGTTTTTGTTTAGGAGGCGACTGTGTGGTATATTTCGAATTAATGAATAAACCCTAAACCTGATATGATAATATATGGGCTTGAGGGAAAATGTGTGAGGTACTTCACGTGTAAGTAAATAAACCGCGGTAATTAATAATCAAATCCACAATTGAATCAGATTATTATTATGCCAAATCAATTATAATAATTCGTAATAAAAAACGAATTAAGAATTTAAGAGCCCAATCCCAGTGTAAATTAAATTTAGCAAAACCAGTCCATCCGTAATTATTCGGGCCAATTTTTCAGCTACATTCGTGTCCGCACGCGCACACGCGGGTAACCTCGAGGGCTTCGCAAGCCTCTGATTGGCCCTCGAAAGCCCAAGATTTGCACCCCTGCGGGCAAGTAGGTGTTGGAGCAATACATAAGTAACACATTTGAACACTACATAAGTGTTTTACTATTTAAAGCTATGCATTCTCCTTTGCACATTCAATGTGGACTTTCATTATTCTACACAAATTTCCACAGCTAAGAGACTAACTTTGAATGATCATATCGCATCCATCTCTTAGTCATTTTGAGTGATTCAAAGTGCCTCATAAAGCTCTCTTAGTCGCCCGCACGCGACATTCGTCCACCTCATACTATGTCTCAAATTGACTTGACAATGTGGTACTACTACCAGCAGATTTTCCAACAATAAAATCTTAAGTTCGTAGAGTAAGCTCCACATGATCTTATAATTTCTGCAAAAACAACTTTGGGGAAAAACTGTATATGGAATAGTTATCCGTTACAGCTTATTTTACATGTAAAATTTATGTACTGCAAGTTGCATTTGCAATATCTGCAGTCACCAGGCGGGCCTGCCCTTGCATTTTCAGTGAATAAACTAGTCCAATTCATGCACTCACCTTGGTGAATAAACTAGCGTCTCTTGGTTACCTCAAAGCCCCCAGCATGTGTGGCTTGTACATTATCTCTAGACCTACGGCCTCAACTTTGTTATGGACAGAAACTTTACATCCAGCTATGTTGCCTATTATCGGATGGCACTCAGATTAGTTGGTCTTTTCGCAAGCAACGAACAGTGGCACGCTCATCCACTGAAGCAGACTACAGAACTGTTTCCGCTGAGCAAAAAAATGGTGTACTAATCTGCTTCAAGAGCTCCAGCTACCACTATGCTCAATTCCACGGAATATGCTGTAGAAAATGTAGGATCTAACATATCTATGTAAAATATCCAGTATTTCACAGTCGTATGAAGCACAGAACCATGTATTTTCACTTTGATGTGTGACCAAGTTTATAAAAAGGGCATTGGTAGAACGTCACTCATGTTGGTTCTAGCCAGCAGTTTGCCAATTCTCACACAAACCCATTTTCCAGGTCTTTATTTCAGTCTCAGATAAGCAAGCTCATCCTCATAGACACGACACCGATCTTGACTTCCAGAGTAAGGATGATAATTGATAAACTATAGTTACTTCAGTTACTACAATCAAACTAGAAACTTGATGTAATTACAAGTTACTTCTTGGATTAATATTAGTTTACCATATTAAGTTCGACCAATCAAAGACTGTTTGAATAATTGTATAAAAGATGCCTACTTGTTATAATTTCAACTGATAAATCTGTTCAAGTGATAAGTTAGAAGAATTTAACAAACCAGAAATAGTACTTCTAACTTATTAGAGATTATCAGTAACCGACCGAAGATCTGAAAAACATATATAATCCAACTACAACACATTTTACATGTCATTTGCTTCCGCATATTACCACTTTGCACTAATACCATACGCCATCTGCTATAAATAAACAGATGACTTGATAATATTATTATGTGAAAAGTCTGCTTGTCTTTTGCAGCAAGTCTTATTTGGTGGCTTGGTATTCAGTAATATTCCCTGTGGAGTTGGTGCTGGAACAAGATCTGTCTCTATAAATCTATAATTTCAAAGACAGTTACATATAGTGCAGATATGCTCGGAGATGACAGACAGGAACGGGAACGATGGAGATATTGCCTCTCCATCTGTACTTGAGGATATATGCATGAACCCATCCGTGACCACTCAGTGACGGCTGTTTGTAAACTCTTTCTTTTATACAAAAGGTAAGTAGGGTAACAAATAATAACAAATACTACAATCTATAAGTGTTTGGCTACGATTGCAATAATTAAGTTAAGTTTCTTTCCGGTTTCTCTGTTTTGTTAAGTAGCTAGAGACTTAGGTTTTTAATTTCCCTTACCTGGAAATAAAATCAAAAGAGTTTTTTTTTATATATAGATAGCAGGCACATGCCAGGCAGTCCAATCCTGACATCTTTATGAGAAACCCAGATCTCGACCACAGCACCAACCCCTCTCCAATCCTTGACATCTTTAAGAAAAACTAAGACACGACGATCACTGTATGAAACCCTATGTTGGCAAAGAAGTTTCCTTGTCTTTTTTCTCGGAACGTTATAGTTCAGAGAGTTGCTCAGATTTGTATCATGAGCTGCTTATATAGAAGTCTTGAATGCGAAAATGGAACTCTTCTTTACAATCCCAAAAATGAAGTTTTAAGTGAAGGGACAGTTTTGGTAGCATGAAATTTATTAGTAACTATCAATCGGCACCATTCGGAATATTGTCCCATAAACAAGATCTTAAACTCATTGTATCATCTTTAATTTTGTAAACTAATAATGAGAACTATAAACAGGGAAACCACAACACAGAGCTATTTGCAGAAATATTAAGCAACTCTAACACAGCAACACTGTATCGAGTTTATGAATTACATTACATACTTCGATAAGTATGATTGAATCTATTATTAACCTTGTCATGAATATACTAGTCAATGAATTACTGAAATATTTACATGCAGCTAATTGCAGAGATGTTGGGCACATATTTTCTAATATTTGCGGGAGATTGCGCGGTGACGGTTAATTTGTCAAGGACAAAGTGGTTACATTGCCGGGAGTTGCTATGGTATGGGGACTGGCTGTAATGGTGATGATTTACTCAATTGGACACATTTCTGGTGCTCATATTAACCCTGCTGTCACCATTGCATTCGCCTCTGTCAAGAGATTTCCGTGGAAACATGTAACTAACTATCTCCTGTGTTAACCCGTTAATGACCTAAATTTTGGTTTCTATTAACTTTATATATTCATTTTTATGATGATTTTAGCAAGTTTAAATATTTTTTATGACTAAATTTTGATACATTTACGAACACAACCTAGACTCATCTAAGAGCACGCCTTAAGATAGCCTCTCACATTTAAAAACAGACATCACGCCACAAACGATGAAATATAATAGCCTAACAGTACCTACACTCATCTAAGAGCATGCTTTGAGCTAAATTTTGTACAACATTTGCTAGCACGATCTTAAATTTTTTATAATGTTAGGTACCAGCTTATGTTGCAGCACAAATTATAGGGGCAACGTTAGCCAGCGAAACGATCAGGTTAATTTTTCAGGGTACTAAAGACATATCTCCGGGAACATTTCCGACAGGGACAAACCTGCAGTCTTTGGTGTTGGAGTTTATAATCACATTCTTCCTGATGTTTGTTATATCTGGTGTGGCCACCGATAACAGAGCTGTAAGTCTTCTTTCTTCACCTTGTTAATTAACCTGGTTAAAATGATATCCGAATTCCTAATACTCATTCGAGTTGAACAGATTTTTTAAATCCGCCTTCTATATACTTTGTCACGTTTAGGGAATTGTTTTTTCATGATGATTGGCTTCATTCAGTTTTAAATCGCTGTCGTCTATGTCAATGGCGTGTATTATTGAAGGAAATTTGCAACTTGAATAGATTAATAGTATAACAAAAAAAAATTCTCAACTATGCCTTGATAATTTTATTTTAAGCAATAAGCATCGAACAAATGCATGGGACCCTAATTTCTATCAACACTCTAGCCGAAAAAAATCTAGTAGTTGAATTCTTTTTTCCTTGCGGAGATCAAGAGTTCGAGTAAATAAAGTGTTAGTAGAGTGATTGAGGAATAATGGACCAAAATGTCGCTTTTGAGTGCTAAATGGTCCAAAATGTCACTTTTGAAAATAATGGCCCAAAATGTTATTTCATAACGATACTTCGTCTTCCGTTTTGTATTTTTAATGTAAAACGGTACTTAGTGTGCCGTTTGGTACTTTAATATTTTTTTTTAATTTTTTTATAATGTGCAAAACGGTGGTTGAAGTAGCGTTTTGGCTCAAAACGGTACATCATATAGCGTTTTGGTACCAAAAACAGAACATGTATCTACCGTTTTACACGCATAAAAAAAATTCAAAATGCCAAACGTCACACGAAGTTCCGTTTTAGGTGTTTGGCATAAACGGTACACAGTGTACCGTTTTGAAGTGACATTTATGGTTATTTTTAACCCCCAAAGTGATATTTAGAACCAACACCCGTGATGGACCTCTCAGATATACGGAAAATTAACCGAGTCCTAGATTTTTTGGAGACGTACGGAATAGATCCGATATCTGAATTTTAAGGCCTTGATTTTTGTTAAACGTTAATGCAAGATTGGCGAACTTGCAGGGCTTGCAATTGGAGCTATTGTGGTTACTTAATGTGATTATTGCAGGGTACGTATAATGTACAACATTATTTTTCTCCTCCCCAATTTTTATTTCAAATATAATCAATACCTCGCTCTAATCTTATTGTTTCTTATATTTTTTTGATTTATTATTCAACTTTTTACATTTCTAATAAACAATAAAAACTTCAATGGATCATTATAGGACTTCAAGAAATAGGTGAAAAAGTAGTATCATCGTAATATACTGTTTGACAAATATGATAAGTCGACTGAATAACTTATAAGTCCGCAACAACTTATCGACCGAACGTTTGTCGACTCAATTTATAAGTTGAATTTATAATTTATAAGATATTAAGTTGAATGTTAGTAACGACGTACTTTTCTCAACTATTTTTAATTTTTCGTTTTTTTTATTAATTTTAGTTTTAAAAATATTTTTTAATATTAATCTAACTTTAAATATAAGAATTAAGATATTATATTTAAAATATTATTTTTTTAGTCGATTTAAGTAAAAAAATTGAATTATAAGTAAAATTATCTAAACACTTATATAACTTATAAAGCATTCATCAATTTATCACTTATAATCATTTAATTTAGTTTAAGTTTTAAATGCATAATTTATTTATTTTAAGATTTATGAAAGGGGTACCCTATGGTTGAAGTATCTATCCTAAACCTTTTTTTTTTCTGTTTCTGATTCTCTGAAACTTTTCTTGGAGTCGTTTTTATGATGGCTCATTTGTGAAATGGGTTGTTTGACAGACCAATAACAGGGGCATCTAATGAATCCAGCAAGAAGTTTGGGCCCAGTTTTGGTGACGAGGCCGATACGACGGGATTTGGATATATCTGTTGGGTCCCAATAGCTGGGGCAATATCTGGTGCCTGGATTTACAATATTATGAGATTCACACAACAAGCCACTTCGTGAAATTACCAAAAATGCCTCCTTTCTTACTAGAATTTCGCCCAGGAAAATAATTCATCTACTATTTTTGTGCTCAATATTAACAGTGATGCAAAAACTAGCTATAATATTGTTCATATCGAACCTCTGTAAAATTAAATAGAGCAGAAAGATAGATAAAGAGAGTGATTAGGGAGAAAAAAGAAGCTGCTTGGTACATTTTCATTTTTAACAAATGAGGTTATTTATAGCCAATACAAGCAACCATGTTCATTAAATGCCAATGTGAAATATCTACTCCTATGAATCTAGCATTACTATTTAACTTTTGACTACATGACAATCAACTTATAACACTCCCCTCTGATTGTCATGATAGTAGGATCATAAATTTGCCTCGTTAAAAATCTTGTCAAAGAAAAACCCCAGTGGGATAAAAACTTTGGCCGAAGGAAAAAAAGTACAATCTCCCCTTGGAAAAAACTAATCATTCTCCGAAGTTTTGTTTTAAAAAATTTTTGAATCGTCGCATTCCAATGTTATGTCGTAACTTCCCAAATGTTGAATTCGGTAATGATTTCGTGAATAAATCCGCAAGGTTGTCACATGATCGCAATTTGTTGTATATCAATTTCTCCATTCTTTTGAAGTTCGTGAGTGTAAAAGAATTTTGGTGAAATGTGTTTCGTCCTGTCTCCTTTGATATATCCTTCCTTAAGTTGATCAATGCACGCAGTGTTGTCCTCAAACTGACAGTAGGACTTCTGTGTGATGTCCGGTAATCCACATGATTCTTGAATATGCTTGATGATAGACCGCAATCAACACATTCCTACTTGCCTTTAGGAATTGCAATAAGTGTCCGAGTGCATTTTGTTGAGGTTGCCATGTAGTTTGTTGTCGTGGATTTTCAGGAAATGGCTGCACCGCAACATGTAAAATACAATATCCAGTTTGTGATTTGCCAAAATGAGGATCTGATAAATATTCAACGTCTGCATATCCAGATCAACTGAGATGTTGAGTTTTTCAAGAATATAACCCAACATCAATTGTTCCACGAAGATAATGAATATATGTTGTGATCCCATTCCAATATCTGTCCATCGAAGCAGAGCTAATCTAGCCAATAAGTTCACAGCAAAAGCAATATCTGGCCTTGCTATGTTGCAAGATACATAAGTGCACCAATTACACATAGATATGGAATTTCAGGACCAAAAACCTCTTCATCATCTTCTCGTGGTCGAAATGGATCTTTATCAGGCTCTAAAGATCTAACCACCATTGGAGTAGTCAATGGATAAGATTTATCCATGTCAAAATCTGTTCAAAAAAACCTTTTCTGTATAATGTGGATTGGTGGAGGAAAATTCCTCGTTGACAGTGCTCGACTTGTATCCCAAGACAATATTTGTCCTTCCAAAATCTTTCATTTCAAACTCTGTCTTTAGGTATATGACAGCATCATTAACCTCCGTAGCTATTCCTATAAGATTTAAATCATCCACATATACAGCAATAATTACAAAACCAGATTGTGATTTTTTGATAAAAACACATGGAGAAATTTGGTTATTAATATACCCATCTTTTTTAAATAACGACGTAGTCTGTTATACCACATACGACTAGATTGTTTCAGTCCATACAATGATCGTTGAAGTTTAATGGAGTATATATGACGAGGTTTCTTGAACTCATCCATTTTTAACCCTTCTGGGATTTCATAAAAATTTCACTATCAAGTGAACCATACAGGTATGCAGTAACGACGTCCATAAGACGTGTTTCCAATTTTTCTTTAGATGCCATACCTAGTATAAAACGAAAAGTAATTCCATCCATCACCAACGAGTATGTCTCTTGATAATCAATGTCAGGCCTTTGAGAAAATCCCTGTGCTACAAGTCAGGCTTTATATCTCATAATTTCATTGTTTTCATTTCATTTTCTTATTAATACCCATTTATTCCCAACAGGGTTCACACCAATTGGTGTTTGGACAACAGGTCGAAATACTTCTCTTTTACGCAATAAATTTAATTCTGTTTGGATTGCGTCTTTCCATTTTGGCCAGTCTTTTCTTCGACGACATTCATCCACACTTTGTGGTTAGGATCAGAATTTATGTCTACATTCAATGCTGTAGAATACACAAATACATCATCGATTATGGCTTACTTCGATCCCATAATTTCATATCATGCACATAATTTATTGAAATTTCATGATTGTTTAATCCCGTATCTTCAGGGACTGGAAATCTCTTCAGGATATATACCACTTCAGGGGTATTTGCTTCTTCTGGAGCATGTGCCACTTCCGGGGCAATTTTCTTTATTTTTCTTTTTCGTGGTGCAACATCTTTTACACTGACCGGTCTACCACGCTTCAGGCGTGGCTTTGATTCTATAACCATTCTTTTGTATCTGATTTTTGAATTGGTATATCTATTCTAGCTGGAGTATTTACTGCAGGTATATGAGATTTAGTTATATTTCTAGAATCGTTAAATGCGTCAGACATTTGGATTACGATATTTTGCATATAAATAATTGTTTAACTTCAAGTTCGCATTGACCGGTACGTGATCTAGAAAATATAATCCTGAAGCATTCCATGTTATGTCAGGATTAACTTTATTTAATTGTTTATCTCCCAATAAGGGAGGAAACATAGACTTGTCAAAATGACAATCTGCATATCTTGCGGTATATAAGTCTCCGGTTAGAGGCTCCAGATATTTAATTATTGATGTGGAATCAAAACCAATGTAGATACCTACTCTTCTTTGAGCTCCCATCTTCGATCTTTGTGGTGGAGCAATCGATACATATACAGCACTTCCGAAAATTTTGAAGTGAGAAATATTAGGAACTTGACCAAGTACCAGTTGTAGCGGAGAATGTTGGTTGTAGGAAGTTGGTCTAATCCTAATAATATTAGCAGCATGAAGTATTGCGTGACCCCAAATAGATGTAGGTAATTTTGTTTCAACAACAATGGTCTTGCAGTAAGTTGGAGTCTTTGATAATGGACTCGGCTAACCCATTTTGTGTATGTACATGAGGAAGTGGGTGTTCAACTGAGATTCCTATAGACATGCAATAGTCGAAAAAAGTTACAAATGTGAATTCTCCGACATTATCTAAATGAATTGACTTAATGCAATGATCTAGGAATTGAGCTCGTAATTTGATTATTTGGGCAAGTAATTTGCAAAAGTATCATTATGAGTTGAGAGAAGACAAACATGAGACCATCTAGTTGAGGCATCGATTCATGTATCTTGTATATCCTACACCTATAAATAACCATATAAGTGGAACTTGTAAACTTACTTGGAAATAATATATTCTCTCATCTTCTCTCTTTCTCTTCTTCTCTTGGTTTATCTATTACTATATTTATAATAAAAAAATAATTCTACACTTATTTTTTTATTTAATTAAAATATTACATTTTTATTGAGAAAACCGTTAAGTAACGAGTGGTTCTAAATGTGATCCACAATCTGCGATTAATACATACAAAATATACGAATAACAGAAAGAACAAAAAGGATATAAAAGGAGAAGTTCTCAAGTCCAACGTATAACTGTCTCCTTATAACTATTACGGCCCTCACCGTATGTGCGAGTCGTTAGCCTCCCAGGATAAAATGAGAAAACAGCGTTGCTGCACGAACAGCGCCTTCGGCGAACAAGAACGAGCAAGAACTATCACCAGAAGAGAGTATGATTTTTGTTTAGGAGGCGGCTGTGTGGTATATTTCGAATAAATGAATAAACCCTAAACCTGATATGATAATATATAGGCTCGAGGGAAACGTGTGAGCTACTTCACACGTAATTAAATAAACCGCGTTAATTAATATCAAATCCGTAATTGAATTAGATTATTATTATTATGCCAAATCAATTATAATATTCTTATTAAAACGAATTAAGAATTTAAGAGCCCAAAACCCAGTGGAAATTAAATTAGCAAAACTAGTCCGTCCGTAATTATTCGGGCCAATTTTCTGCTACATTCGTGTCCGCACGTCGCACACGCGGGCAACCTTGAAGGCTTCGCAAGCCTCGGATTGCCCCTCGAAAGCCCAAGATTTGCACCCCCCGCGCGCACGTAGGTGTTGAAACAATACATAAGTAACACATTTGAACACTACATAAGTGTTTTTATATACAGTTAGGCATTCTCCTTAGCAAAATCAATGTGGGACTTTCATTATTCCTACACAAATTTCCACAACTAAGAGACTAAGTGCATGTTTGGCGTTCCGTTTTTGTAACTTATATGCTGAAAATCTCATTCTGTATTTCATGCGACAGTTTGGGAACTTCGTTTATCGTGACATTTTAACACTTATATGACCATTATTCGAAAGTAGGGAAGTGCTAAAATTCCACTTCTCATTTTCCCGTTAGCGTCGATTTCCTCCTTTATTTTCTTCTTCACCCTACTATTGCATTGATTAAACTATTTTTCTTTATTCCAAAATTTATGATTAAAAGTTCCATTTTATTTAAATTGAATTTGAAGAAGTTTTAGTATTATTCTAATTTATGCCCCTTATCAATGTTATGTTATGCAAAACGGAATGATATTGCCGCACATATAAGTTAATATTTTATAATTTTTTTTATTTTGGGAAATACTAAAAACCCCAAATATTGTTACATTTTTTCCCAAATACTTTATAAATGGTAATTTTCATCGTAATATTATGTGACTCCGCGTGCATTCATACGCGCCCAATTGTTAAATCTTGACACATGTCATGCGACGTAATTTTACAATTTAAATTTTGGGTTACATAGCATTACTCTATCATTTTTAGTAATTTGAATTTCAATATTTATAGTTTATTTTTTTCATTAATTATATATCTTATATTAAATTATTATATTAATTTATTTATTTTTAAAAAATTATGACTTATAAGTTATGATTACCAAACACATTAGTAACTTATAAGTAACTTATACATAAAATTATCCAAACACTTAACTAACTTATAATTTACTATGTTCATATCACTTATATTGCACTTTTTAACTTTAAGTTATAAGTTACATTTTTTTAAGGAACCCCAAACGGGCCCTAACTTTGGATGATCATATCTCATCCATCTCTCAGTCATTTTGAGTGATTCAAAGTGCCTCAGAAAGCTCTCCTGGGGGAGAACACATTCCAAATGTCACTTGTCGTGCGTACGTGACATTCGTCCACTCAAACTATGGATCAAATTGACTTGACAATGTGGGACTACAACCCACATTTTCCAACAATCCCCCACATGGATGAGATTGACATTTCAGTAGCACACACCAAATAGACAGACGCGGAGTTTGACTTGGTGATAGTTTCTTGATCAGATATAACATACGATAGGTAGATATGCTCCTTGAACCTTCGCTCGAATAAGCATACCGACTTTACTGGTAGACAGTAGAAGTGCTTGTCCTTGAACTGTTCGACCGTTTGTGTAAATGATGATATACTTATCACTATATCCTTTCTGACTCGTTCAGTTCTCCTTTGAAGCGGCCCCACTTCTCTCCCATATAAGTGATCTTTATCTTAGTAAAGTAACCCGCATTTACTCAGCGTTCACTCCTGAACTCCATGTATTCGCCAAAAGATCATTAAAAGCTCAAAGGACTAACCTCGTACCATACGGGTCTCACTGTTTCCTCATCATAGGAACAGGCCATGGGTTTCCCCCAAAATGATTTGGGCATCATGATTTAGTTGGCCCATTGAACCAAGTTATTGGAATCTCCAGTCAGCATTGGTTGGGTGTCCACCATGACGCCGTTAAGCAACAGGCTTAAGGTTTATCCCTCTCGATGATTTCTCAACCACTTCTCTTGATAACCCTTTGGTTAGCGGATCCGCGATATTATCCTTTGACGATATATACTCAATAGTGATAATTCCGGTTGAGATCAATTATCTAATGGAAACTATGTCGTCATCGTATATGATGAGACTTTCCATTATACATCGTGCTCTGTGCTCTACCAATAGCGGATTGACTGTCACAGTGTATCCCTATTGTAGTCACAAGCTTTGGCCATCTTGGAATATCCTTTAAAATTGGCGTAGATATTCACCCACTTAGGCACATTTATCTAGTGCCACGAACTCAGCTTCCATCGTGGAATGACTTATCACAGTTTTCTTTGAGGATTTCCATGAGATTGTCGTGCCAGCTAGTGTAAACACATAGTCACTCGTAGACTTTAGAGCCTTCTTACTAGATATCCAATTCGCGTCAGTATATCCCTCTAATACTGCTGGATATCTGCCATATTGCAGTCCATAGTCTCGAGTTTCTCTCAAGTACCTCAGTATCCTTATGATCGCTTTCCAGTGATCAGTTCCCAGATAACTCGTAAACCTACTCAACTTGCTGATTGAGTATGGAATGTCTGATCTTGTACAACTGATTAAGTACATCAGACTTCCAATTATCCTCGAGTATTCCAACTGGGAAACCGCAACACCTTTGTTCTTGGATAATGTAAAGTCATATCCACATGTGTCCTAGCTTTCTCAAAGTCAACTTTAAGAAACTTCTCAAGGATTTTGTCAACATAATGAGGTTGACTCAATGCGAGTCCTTCTGATGTTCTAGAAATTTGGATTTTTAGAATCACATTTGCTAGTCCCATGTCTTTCATGTCAAATTTTGCCTTTAGCATGTCTTTTGTAGATTTGATCACTTTATCATTGCTTCCGATAATAAGTAGATCGTCTACATACAATATCATCATGACATAACTATTGTCATTGTCCTTGATATAACTACTTTCATTATCTTTGTAATATGCACAACTATCACATTCATTGATCTTGAAGCTGTTGGCCAGCACGACCTCATCAAATTTCTCATGCCATTTCATAGGCGCTTGTTTTAAGCCATACAGTGACTTCACTAATCTATAGACTTTCCTTTCTTGACCAGGGACAACGAATCCTTCAGGTTGTTTCATATAGATTTCCTCATCTATATCTCCATTTAGGAAAGCTGTTTTCACATCCATTTGATGTTCTACTAAATTTCGCATTGCAGCTGAAAGGATATTTTCGATATATTATTTATTTTGGTGTATTTGTACGATTAGACATAAAATTAAGAACACGTAGATCCTCTCCATTAGGACATGAATTTAATTGATCCAAATCAGAGTCAAAAAGTCAAACTAGCAAAATCATGTCTTTTAAACAGATAAAAGAGATATTCCATTATTGCAAAATATCAAAACTGTATCTTTATGGAATATATATCTAAGGCAATATGATCAAAAAAGAAACATCAAGATATGATATTTCTTAGATCTGTGTTGCAACAGGAATATAGCAACAAGCTCGAATAAGGAATATTGCAGAAATATTCTTTAGAGGTCCCGTGCTATATCAAAAATATTTAACTCTTCACTCCAAAATATATCTCTACATAAATTCAAAGATTATTAATATTCAAGGTTGGAATATTAATATCCAGTTCTGCAACTCATTTATAAATACTTACAGTAATTTTTTCTCGTTTCGTAAAATCAGCATTTCACGGAGAAAATTATTCAAAAATACTCAAACACATTTCCTATCATCCAAATATATTTTATATATTAGAAAATATATTTTAAGTATTTATACAAGTCAAAATTTTGGTCAAAAGATCCATCTCCTTTATTTCAAGACCAACGATATTTTTATTCGGAAGAAAGGCTGGCAGAACAGTTTCATTTTTAGATAAAATACTTCCACATGCTAGAATTACTTGAAATTTAGTATGGATCATTTAAATGGTATTTTATAAGTATGGTAAAAATTTTGTAGCATTCAGAGAATTTTTGTCTGGGCACAAAAATCGAGGCAGTTGGTCCCACAGTTGACCACGTTTGACCTAGTTACCATTGACTAAAATTTATCAAAATTTGCAGGACATCATTTTATAATATTTAGGTAATTATCATATTTTTTATGATATTTATTTAAGATTTTTTGGTATGGTCATAATTAATGGTGCTTAATCCTTAATTAAAGTAATTAAAGAATGATTAAAAGAAAAGGAAAATATATATTTAATATATATATATATATATATATATATATATATCAGCTGATATTTAAATGAATACTAGCTTGTTCTTCCTTCCCACTTGCAAAGAATCACAACCTACTTGCCATGTCATCAATCCATGTGATACACTCCATCCACCATTCATTCCTTCTCAAATCTCAACCATTCAATCCACCCAACTTCTCCTATAAATAAACCCCCACCCTAACCCATTTTCTTCAAGCTAAAGAGCCACAAAGTTGCTGGAATTTTTTCAAGAAGTGCTTCTCTTCATCCACTACCACTTTCCGACCTCCCGAAGGGCTGCCCAAGTTCGACCAAAGTGCCAAAATCTGGCGGAACCTCCGGCGAATTTTTCCGGCGAACTTTTCCGACCATTTTTCAAAAGTGGTTAGTTTTAGCTTCTTATATGAGTTCTTTGTATTAAGCTTTGTACTTAACTTCTCCACTTCATCTTAAGCTCTAATAGCTCTAATACAAGTTCTCTTATAAAAGAAGTTCTCGGGGAGAACTTAGATTCGAACTCGGAATTCGAATAAGTACTTGAACTTCATAAAAATCATTCCAACGAGAAGATCTAAAAAGAAAAGTACTTTATCTCCAAGGGGAGATTATATTTGACACATGTACGAGTTAGCCAATTATTTCTTGCACTTTAATTGGATCTTGGCTAACACTCATTCGTGCTCATAAAATAATTACGAAGTTTAAGTGTAATCCCTTCTAGCATCTTTAGTGCTCTCCGGGGGATTATTACTTGTCTCATATAAACATTTCGTAATTTGTCAAATCTTAAAACGGAACGTACGAGTTAGACAATTACTTAACGCTCTTTAATTGGATCTTGTCTAACTAATAATGTACATATAAAATATTACGAAGTAAAAGTGTAATCCCTTCTAACATCTTTAGTGTTCCGGGGGATTATAGCTTGTCTCATATAAACTACTTCGTAATCATCCGTTATTTAAAGACGAATCAAATCCACGAGTTAGCCAATTATTTTCACGCTCTTTAATTGGATCTTGGCTAACACATATCGTGTATATAAACAATTACGAGACATATCGTATAATCCCCTTCTAACATCTTTCAGTGTTTTGTGGGGTTATTATTCGATATATATAAACTACTCGTAATTATTCGTCTAAACTTCAAAAGCACGATCTTACACCAATTACTTGCACTTCTATTATTTGGATCTTGGCTAAAAATCATAAAACTTATACAAGTACTTGAAGTTAAAAGTATACTTTGACCACATAAGTGTCAAAATATAAGTATACTAAAATCCTTAAGCCTACGAGCGTAGATGATAAGTTACAATTCCGAGATTGTAACTAAAGTATTCTTCGATTTATAAATACATAATCGAAAGAAGAAGAATACTAAAGAAGTCATAAGCCATAAGTGCTTAACATAAAAAGGGACTTCTCATATTATTCCACAACTTTATCAAAACTATAAAGGAGTAATTGTAAATATACTTGACCATCTTGTATTATTCTTAAGTCAAGTATTGTTATTTAGTTTTAATATTCTTATTGGAATATTATACTACTTGTGGGGTAGTACAGTAAAATACTAGTTCAAACCATCTTTTCAATACTTGGTTTGTTTTATGAATTGTCTTATTAGTTTTGTAGTGAGGTGAAGTGACGTGAGGTGATTCTCGTTCTAAGACCCAAGTCCTAGACGTACTCACGGGGAGTTAGTAGTCTTCGCACCGTGAAGAAGAGGAAAGACCCAAGACCGGATCACTAAGATCCAAGACCGACAAAAGCTACGGAAGCCAAGTCCACACAAATGCTCTACAACAACTTTGAAGAAATAGCGGGGAGTTATTGTCTAAGATAAGTTGTGTAGGTATTACATTTATTTTGAGGTGGTGACCCATGTGTTACGCACCAAGATAAATACTTGTAAAGGGTGTAAAGGCTTCTCCGCCTACTAAAGGAGCGAGTTTATTATAAGGGAAAATCCCGAGTCCGGGAGAGGAGCTCGGGGACTGGAGTAGGGGTGAGCGAATCTATTAGAGGTTGCGCCATCGCGAACCAGGATAAAATCACCGTGTGGTATTTTATTTCCTTGCACTTTATCTTCCGCACATATAAACTGCATAAACACTCGGTAAAGTTTTAAAAAGGGATAAAATATTTTTAAAAAGCCACAACAATTTTTAAATTGGTAATTAAGCTATTCAACCCCCCCCCCTTTAAGCTTAAAATAGCCCTCATACGGGACCTTACATCAGCGATAACAAACATCATCCTTATAGACATTATTCTCATTACTGGAGAATATGTGTCAAAGTAGTCCAGACCTTTATGTTGCTTGTATCCTTTAATTACAAGTCTTGCCTTGTACTTGTCGATAGTACCATCAGTTTTTAACTTCTTCTTGAAAACCCACTTGTTGCCTAACAGTTTACAACCGTTTGGAAAATCAACTAATTCCCAAGTATGATTCTGCAGAATTGAATCAACTTTATTTTTAATGGCCTCTTTCAACATGGGGCCATCGGGTGAGGTAACCGCTTCCTCATAGGATTTCGGGTCACCTTCCTCGAGCAAATATGTCATAAAGTCAGACCCATAAGATTTCTCCGTACGTTGTCTTTTGCTCTTTCTCACTACCCCCACATTTTCATCCTCACTTTCTTCACTCTCATTATTGTTATCTATAGACTTATGAGCTCATTTAGACGTTGTAGGAGGTTCTTTTCCTGGATTGCAAGGAAATGTCGTCTAAAAAAATGAGGCATTCCTAGATTTTATAATCATATTCTTCTGAATGTCAGGAATCTTAGAATCATATACGAGAAATCGATATGCAGTTCTATGTGGTGGATATCCGATAAAGATACAATCCACAGTCTTTGGACCAATCTTCACCTTCTTAGGTGTAGGGACCAATACCTTTTCCAGGCACCCCCACACTTTCAGGTGTTGGTAACTTGGTTTCTTTTTCTTCCACATTTCATAAGGACTTACATCCTTATTCTTGCGCATAGTAATATTTAAAATATTATTCACGCTTAAAATGGCTTCCCCACACATCGACTGCGGAAGTCCAGGTCTTAGCAACATTGCATTCATCATTTTTTTGAGAGTGCGATTCTTCCTCTCAGCCACTCCATTTGGCTGAGGGGAGTATGGTACAGTGACCTCATGGATTATACCATGTTGTGAACAGAATTCCCCAAAGGGTTCAACATATTCACCTCCACGATCATTTCGTATCGTTTTGATTTTCTCAGTTTGTCGTGTCTTAACTTCTTCCTTATAGATTTTAAATTTATCTATAGCTTCGTCTTTGCTTTTCAGCAAATATACATAGCAGTATTTTGTACAGTCATCTATGAATGTAATAAAATACTTGTTTCCTCCTCTAGTTGGAGCGAATTTTAAATCACATATATCGCTATGTATTAGGTCTAGCACTTTGGTGTTTCTTTCCACACGTTTAAATGACGATCTCGTTAATTTTGCCTCAACACAAGTCTGACACTTATATTTTGTATCAATTGTTAATTTTGGTATGTATTATTTTACACTTAACCTTCGTAAAGTGTCATAATTAACATGTTCTAATCTAGCATGCCATAAATTAGGAGACTCAAGCAAGTAAGCAGAAGAATTCTTCATTTCATTATCGTCCTTAATGGACATAACATTGAGCTTAAATAGCCCATCAGTTACATAGCCCTTGCCTACAAACATACCACTCTTAGATAAAACAACTTTATCTGACTCAATTACAAAATGAAAGCCATGATTATTCAACAAAGAACCAGACACAAGGTTTTTGCGAATATCAGGCACATACAGTACATTCTTCAAAGTCAGATTCTTCCCAGAGTTCATCTTTAGAATCATCGTGCCTTCACCTTCAACAGTAGAAGTCGCTGAATTCCCCATGCAAAGCTTCTCACCAGCATCGGAAGCCTTAAGGCTAGAGAAAATCGCCTTGTCTGAGCAAACATGCCTAATAGCACCAGTATTAATCCACCACTCACGCGGATTGGAGCCGACTAGGTTCACTTCAGAGACCGTAGCACAGAGGTCTATATCACCCATCTCCTTGGACATGTGATCGACCATGTTTGCTTCTTTCTTCTTGTTGGCCTTTTTGGGCCTCTTGCAATCAGAAGACCTATGACCCACTGTATCACAGTTGTAGCACTTCCCTTGGAATTTCGATTTCGAAATCCCTCCATTGGGTGCCAGTTTTTCCCTTTTACCAGAAGTGGCCTTCTTTTGCTTGGAGCTTTCAACATGCTCCACCATGTTTGCCTTCTCAGTAGCAACATTCATGCGTTAGGGTTAGTCGCCTGCTGGTGAACCCCATCAGATCCAGTGATCTGTGCGTTGGGATCAGCCGTCATATTCATCGTATTGTTCACAGTGTTATCGTTCATAGATCTGTTACTCTACAAAACAGGTAGAAACAGATGTATTAGTCACATATATTAAATACTAATAGCTTTAAGATTGTGATTCACAATCTGCGATTAATACATACAAAACATACGAATAACAGAAAGAACAAAAATGATATAAATGGAGAAGTTCTCGAGTCCAGGGTATAACTGTCTCATTAAAGCTATTACGGCCCTCACTGTATGTGCGAGTCGTTAGCCTCCCAGGATAAAACGAGAAAACGACGTTGCTGCACGAACAGCGCCTTCGGCGAACAAGAACGGAGCAAGAAACTATCACCAGAATAGAGTATGGTTTTTGTTTAGGAGGCGACTGTGTGGTATATTTCGAATTAATGAATAAACCCTAAACCTGATATGATAATATATGGGCTTGAGGGAAAATGTGTGAGGTACTTCACGTGTAAGTAAATAAACCGCGGTAATTAATAATCAAATCCACAATTGAATCAGATTATTATTATGCCAAATCAATTATAATAATTCGTAATAAAAAATGAATTAAGAATTTAAGAGCCCAATCCCAGTGGAAATTAAATTTAGCAAAACCAGTCCATCCGTAATTATTCGGGCCAATTTTTCAGCTACATTCGTGTCCGCACGCGCACACGCGGGTAACCTCGAGGGCTTCGCAAGCCTCTGATTGGCCCTCGAAAGCCCAAGATTTGCACCCCTGCGGGCAAGTAGGTGTTGGAGCAATACATAAGTAACACATTTGAACACTACATAAGTGTTTTACTATTTAAAGCTATGCATTCTCCTTTGCACATTCAATGTGGGACTTTCATTATTCTACACAAATTTCCACAGCTAAGAGACTAACTTTGAATGATCATATCGCATCCATCTCTTAGTCATTTTGAGTGATTCAAAGTGCCTCATAAAGCTCTCTTAGTCGCCCGCACGCGACATTCGTCCACTCATACTATGTCTCAAATTGACTTGACAATGTGGTACTACTACCCAGATTTTCCAACAATAAAATCTTAAGTTCGTAGAGTAAGCTCCAATGATCTTATAATTTCTGCAAAAACAACTTTGGGGAAAAACTGTATATGGAATAGTTATCCTTTACAGCTTATTTTACATGTAAAATTTATGTTACTGCAAGTTGCATTTGCAATATCTGCAGTCACCAGGCGGGCCTGCCCTTGCATTTTCAGTGAATAAACTAGTCCAATTCATGCACTCACCTTGGTGAATAAACTAGCGTCTCTTGGTTACCTCAAAGCCCCCAGCATGTGTGGCTTGTACATTATCTCTAGACCTACGGCCTCAACTTTGTTATGGACAGAAACTTTACATCCAGCTATGTTGCCTATTACGGATGCACTCAGATTAGTTGGTCTTTTCGCAAGCAACGAACAGTGGCACGCTCATCCACTGAAGCAGACTACAGAACTGTTTCCGCTGAGCAAAAAATGGTGTACTAATCTGCTTCAAGAGCTCCAGCTACCACTATGCTCAATTCCACGGATATGCTGTGAAAATGTAGGATCTACATATCTATGTAAATATCCAGTATTTCACAGTCGTATGAAGCACAGAACCATGTATTTTCACTTTGTGTGTGACCAAGTTTATAAAAAGGCATGGTAGACGTCACTCATGTTGGTTCTAGCCAGCAGTTTGCCAATTCTCACACAAACCCATTTTCCAGGTCTTTATTTCAGTCTCAGATAAGCAAGCTCATCCTCATAGACACGACACCGATCTTGACTTCCAGAGTAAGGATGATAATTGATAAACTATAGTTACTTCAGTTACTACAATCAAACTAGAACTTGATGTAATTACAGTTACTTCTTGGATTAATATTAGTTTACCATATTAAGTTCGACCAATCAAAGACTGTTTTGAATAATTGTATAAAAGATTGCCTACTTGTTATATTTCAACTGATAAATCTGTTCAAGTGATAAGTTAGAAGAATTTAACAAACCAGAAATAGTACTTCTAACTTATTATAGATTATAAGTAACCAACCGAAGATCTGAAAACATATATAATCCAACTACAAACACATTTTACATGTCATTTGCTTCCGCATATTACACACTTTGCACTAATACATACTCCATCTGCTATAAATATAACAATGACTTGATAATATTATTATGTGAAAAGTCTGCTTTGTCTTTTGCAGCAAGTCATTATTTGGTGGCTTGGTATTCAGTAATATTCCCTGTGTAGTTGGTGCTGGAACAAGATCTGTCTCTATAAATCTATAATTTCAAAGACAGTTACATATATTGCAGATATGGCTCAGGAGATGACAGACAGGAACGGGAACGATGGAGATATTGCTCTCTCTGTACTTGAGGATAATATGCATGAACCCTCCGGTGACCACTCCAGTGACGGCTGTTTTGTAACTCTTCCTTTTATACAAAAGGTAAGTAGGTAACAAATAATAACAAATACTACAATCTATAAGTGTTTGGCTAGATTGATAATTAAAGTTAAGTTTCTTTCCGGTTCTCTGTTTTGTTAAGTAGCTAGAGACTTAGGTTTTTAATTTCCCTTAACCTGGAAATAAAATCAAAAGAGTTTTTTTTTATATATAGATAGCAGGCACATGCCAGGAGTCCAATCCTTGACATCTTTATGAGAAACCAAGATCTCGACCACAGCACCAACCCTCTCCAATCCTTGACATCTTTAAGAAAAACTAAGACCTCGATCACTGTATGAACCCTATGTTGGCAAAGAAGTTTCCTTGTCTTTTTTCTCGGAACGTTATAGTTTCAGAGAGTTGCTCAGATTTGTATCAATGAGCATGCTTATATAGAAGTCTTGAATTCGAAAATGGAACTCTTCTTTACAATCCCAAAAATGAAGTTTTAAGTGAAGGACAGTTTTGGTAGCATGAAATTTATTTAGTAACTATCAATCGGCACCATTCGGAATATTGTCCCATAAACAAGATCTTAAACTCATTGTATCATCTTTAATTTTGTAAACTAATAATGAGAACTATAAACAGGGAAACCACAACACAGAGCTATTTGCAGAAATATTAAGCAACTCTAACACAGCAACACTGTATCGAGTTTATGAATTACATTACATACTTCGATAAGTATGATTGAATCTATTATTAACCTTGTCATGAATATACTAGTCAATGAATTACTGAAATATTTACATGCAGCTAATTGCAGAGATGTTGGGCACATATTTTCTAATATTTGCGGGAGATTGCGCGGTGACGGTTAATTTGTCAAAGGACAAAGTGGTTACATTGCCGGGAGTTGCTATGGTATGGGGACTGGCTGTAATGGTGATGATTTACTCAATTGGACACATTTCTGGTGCTCATATTAATCCTGCTGTCACCATTGCATTCGCCTCTGTCAAGAGATTTCCGTGGAAACATGTAACTAACTATCTCCTGTGTTAACCCGTTAATGACCTAAATTTTGGTTTCTATTAACTTTATATATTCATTTTTATGATGATTTTAGCAAGTTTAAATATTTTTTATGACTAAATTTTGATACATTTACGAACACAACCTAGACTCATCTAAGAGCACGCCTTAAGATAGCCTCTCACATTTAAAAACAGACATCACGCCACAAACGATGAAATATAATAGCCTAACAGTACCTACACTCATCTAAGAGCATGCTTTGAGCTAAATTTTGTACAACATTTGCTAGCACGATCTTAAATTTTTTATAATGTTAGGTACCAGCTTATGTTGCAGCACAAATTATAGGGGCAACGTTAGCCAGCGAAACGATCAGGTTAATTTTTCAGGGTACTAAAGACATATCTCCGGGAACATTTCCGACAGGGACAAACCTGCAGTCTTTGGTGTTGGAGTTTATAATCACATTCTTCCTGATGTTTGTTATATCTGGTGTGGCCACCGATAACAGAGCTGTAAGTCTTCTTTCTTCACCTTGTTAATTAACCTGGTTAAAATGATATCCGAATTCCTAATACTCATTCGAGTTGAACAGATTTTTTAAATCCGCCTTCTATATACTTTGTCACGTTTAGGGAATTGTTTTTTCATGATGATTGGCTTCATTCAGTTTTAAATCGCTGTCGTCTATGTCAATGGCGTGTATTATTGAAGGAAATTTGCAACTTGAATAGATTAATAGTATAACAAAAAAAAATTCTCAACTATGCCTTGATAATTTTATTTTAAGCAATAAGCATCGAACAAATGCATGGGACCCTAATTTCTATCAACACTCTAGCCGAAAAAATCTAGTAGTTGAATTCTTTTTTCCTTGCGGAGATCAAGAGTTCGAGTAAATAAAGTGTTAGTAGAGTGATTGAGGAATAATGGACCAAAATGTCGCTTTTGAGTGCTAAATGGTCCAAAATGTCACTTTTGAAAATAATGGCCCAAAATGTTATTTCATAACGATACTTCGTCTTCCGTTTTGTATTTTTAATGTAAAACGGTACTTAGTGTGCCGTTTTGGTACTTTAATATTTTTTTTTAATTTTTTTATAATGTGCAAAACGGTGGTTGAAGTAGCGTTTTGGCTCAAAACGGTACATCATATAGCGTTTTGTACCAAAACAGAACTTTATCTACCGTTTTACGCATAAAAAAAATTCAAAATGCCAAAACGTCACACGAAGTTCCGTTTTAGGTGTTTTGCATAAACGGTACACAGTGTACCGTTTTGAAGTGACATTTATGGTTATTTTTAACCCCCAAAGTGATATTTAGAACCAACACCCGTGATTGACCTCTCAGATATACGGAAAATTAACCGAGTCCTAGATTTTTTGGAGACGTACGGAATAGATCCGATATCTGAATTTTAAGGCCTTGATTTTTGTTAAACGTTAATGCAGATTGGCGAACTTGCAGGGCTTGCAATTGGAGCTATTGTGTTACTTAATGTGATTATTGCAGGGTACGTATAATGTACAACATTATTTTTCTCTCCCCAATTTTTATTTCAAATATAATCAATACTCGCTCTATCTTATTGTTTCTTATATTTTTTTGATTTATTATTCAACTTTTTACATTTCTATAAACAATAAAAACTTCAATGGATCATTATAGGACTTCAAGAAATAGGTGAAAAAGTAGTATCATCGTAATATACTGTTTGACAAATATGATAAGTCGACTGAATAACTTATAAGTCCGCAACAACTTATCGACGAACGTTTGTCGACTCAATTTATAAGTTGAATTTATAATTTATAAGATATTAAGTTGAATGTTAGTAACGACGTACTTTTCTCAACTTATTTTTAATTTTTCGTTTTTTTATTAATTTTAGTTTTAAAAATATTTTTTAATATTAATCTAACTTTAAATATAAGAATTAAGATATTATATTTAAAATATTATTTATTTTAGTCGATTTAAGTAAAAAAATTGAATTATAAGTAAAATTATCTAAACACTTATATAACTTATAAGCATTCATCAATTTATCACTTATAAATCATTTATTTAGTTTAAGTTTAAATCATAATTTATTTATTTTAAGATTTATGAAAGGGGTACCCTATGGTTGAAGTATCTATCCTAAACCTTTTTTTTTCTGTTATTCTGATTCTCTGAACTTTTCTTGGAGTCGTTTTTATGATGGCTCATTTGTGAAATGGGTTGTTTGACAGACCAATAACAGGGGCATCAATGAATCCAGCAAGAAGTTTGGGCCCAGTTTTGGTGACGAGCCGCTACGACGGGATTTGGATATATCTGTTGGGTCCAATAGCTGGGGCAATATCTGGTGCCTGGATTTACAATATTATGAGATTCACAAACAAGCCACTTCGTGAAATTACCAAAAATGCCTCCTTTCTTACTAGAATTTCGCCCAGGAAATAATTCATCTAATATTTTTGTGCTCAATATTAACAGTGATGTAAAAACTAGCTATAATAGTGTTATATCGAACCTCTGTAAAATTAAATAGAGCAGAAAGATAGATAAAGAGAGTGATTAGGGAGAAAAAAGAAGCTGCTTGGTACATTTTCATTTTTAACAAATGAGGTTATTTATAGCCAATACAAGCAACATGTTCATTAAATGCAATGTGAAATATCTACTCCTATGAATCTAGCATTACTATTTAACTTTTGACTACATGACAATCAACTTATAACACTCCCCTCTGATTGTCATGATAGTATGGATCATAAATTGCCTCGTTAAAATCTTGTCAAAGAAAAACCCAGTGGGATAAAAACTTTGGCGAAGGAAAAAAAGTACAATCTCCCCTTGGAAAAACTAATCATTCTCCGAAGTTTTGTTTTAAAAAATTTTTGAATCGTCGCATTCCAATGTTATGTCGTAACTTCCCAAATGTTGAATTCGGTAATGATTTCGTGAATAAATCCGCAAGGTTGTCACATGATCGAATTTGTTGTATATCAATTTCTCCATTCTTTTGAAGTTCGTGAGTGTAAAAGAATTTTGGTGAAATGTGTTTCGTCCTGTCTCCTTTGATATATCCTTCCTTAAGTTGATCAATGCACGCAGTGTTGTCCTCAAACATGACAGTAGGACTTCTTGTGATGTCCGGTAATCCACATGATTCTTGAATATTCTTGATGATAGACCGCAATCAAACACATTCTCTACTGCCTTTAGGAATTGCAATAAGTTCCGAGTGATTTGTTGAGGTTGCCATTGTAGTTTGTTTCGTGGATTTTCAGGAAATGGCTGCACCGCAACATGTAAATACATATCCAGTTTGTGATTTGCCAAAATGAGGATCTGATAAATATTCAACGTCTGCATATCCGATCAACTGAGATGTTGAGTTTTTCAAGAAATATAACCCAACATCAATTGTTCCACGAAGATAATGAAATATATGTTTGATCCCATTCCAATATCTGTCCATCGAAGCAGAGCTAAATCTAGCCAATAAGTTCACAGCAAAAGCAATATCTGGCCTTGCATTATTTGCAAGATACATAAGTGCACCAATTACACATAGATATGGAATTTCAGGACCAAAAACCTCTTCATCATCTTCTCGTGGTCGAAATGGATCTTTATCAGGCTCTAAAGATCTAACCACCATTGGAGTAGTCAATGGATAAGATTTATCCATGTAAAATCTGTTCAAAACCTTTTCTGTATATGTGGATTGGTGGAGGAAAATTCCTGTTGACAAGTGCTCGACTTGTATCCCAAGACAATATTTTGTCCTTCCAAAATCTTTCATTTCAAACTCTGTCTTTAGGTATATGACAGCATCATTAACCTCCGTAGCTATTCCTATAAGATTTAAATCATCCACATATACAGCAATAATTACAAAACCAGATTGTGATTTTTTGATAAAAACACATGGAGAAATTTGGTTATTAATATACCCATCTTTTTTAAATAACGACGTAGTCTGTTATACCACATACGACTAGATTGTTTCAGTCCATACAATGATCGTTGAAGTTTAATGGAGTATATATGACGAGGTTTCTTGAACTCATCCATTTTTAACCCTTCTGGGATTTTCATAAAAATTTCACTATCAAGTGAACCATACAGGTATGCAGTAACGACGTCCATAAGACGTGTTTCCAATTTTTCTTTAGATGCCATACCTAGTATAAAACGAAAAGTAATTCCATCCATCACCAACGAGTATGTCTCTTGATAATCAATGTCAGGCCTTTGAGAAAATCCCTGTGCTACAAGTCAGGCTTTATATCTCATAATTTCATTGTTTTCATTTCATTTTCTTATTAATACCCATTTATTCCCAACAGGGTTCACACCAATTGGTGTTTGGACAACAGGTCGAAATACTTCTCTTTTACGCAATAAATTTAATTCTGTTTGGATTGCGTCTTTCCATTTTGGCCAGTCTTTTCTTCGACGACATTCATCCACACTTTGTGGTTTAGGATCAGAATTTATGTCTACATTCAATGCTGTAGAATACACAAATACATCATCGATTATGGCTTACTTCGATCCCATAATTTCATATCATGCACATAATTTATTGAAATTTCATGATTGTTTAATCCCGTATCTTCAGGGACTGGAATCTCTTCAGGATATAATACCACTTCAGGGGTATTTGCTTCTTCTGGAGCATGTGCCACTTCCGGGGCAATTTTCTTTATTTTTCTTTTTCGTGGTGCAACATCTTTTACACTGACCGGTCTACCACGCTTCAGGCGTGGCTTTGATTCTATAACCAATTCTTTTGTATCTGATTTTTGAATTGGTATATCTATTCTAGCTGGAGTATTTACTGCAGGTATATGAGATTTAGTTATATTTCTAGAATCGTTAAATGCGTCAGACATTTGGATTACGATATTTTGCATATAAATAATTGTTTTAACTTCAAGTTCGCATTGACCGGTACGTGATCTAGAAAATATAATCCTGAAGCATTCCATGTTATGTCAGGATTAACTTTATTTAATTGTTTATCTCCCAATAAGGGAGGAAACATAGACTTGTCAAAATGACAATCTGCATATCTTGCGGTATATAAGTCTCCGGTTAGAGGCTCCAGATATTTAATTATTGATGTGGAATCAAAACCAATGTAGATACCTACTCTTCTTTGAGCTCCCATCTTCGATCTTTGTGGTGGAGCAATCGATACATATACAGCACTTCCGAAAATTTTGAAGTGAGAAATATTAGGAACTTGACCAAGTACCAGTTGTAGCGGAGAATGTTGGTTGTAGGAAGTTGGTCTAATCCTAATAATATTAGCAGCATGAAGTATTGCGTGACCCCAAATAGATGTAGGTAATTTTGTTTCAACAACAATGGTCTTGCAGTAAGTTGGAGTCTTTGATAATGGACTCGGCTAACCCATTTTGTGTATGTACATGAGGAAGTGGGTGTTCAACTGAGATTCCTATAGACATGCAATAGTCGAAAAAAGTTACAAATGTGAATTCTCCGACATTATCTAAATGAATTGACTTAATGCAATGATCTAGGAATTGAGCTCGTAATTTGATTATTTGGGCAAGTAATTTTGCAAAAGTATCATTATGAGTTGAGAGAAGACAAACATGAGACCATCTAGTTGAGGCATCGATTCATGTATCTTGTATATCCTACACCTATAAATAACCATATAAGTGGAACTTGTAAACTTACTTGGAAATAATATATTCTCTCATCTTCTCTCTTTCTCTTCTTCTCTTGGTTTATCTATTACTATATTTATAATAAAAAAATAATTCTACACTTATTTTTTTATTTAATTAAAATATTACATTTTTATTGAGAAAACCGTTAAGTAACGAGTGGTTCTAAATGTGATCCACAATCTGCGATTAATACATACAAAATATACGAATAACAGAAAGAACAAAAAGGATATAAAAGGAGAAGTTCTCAAGTCCAACGTATAACTGTCTCCTTATAACTATTACGGCCCTCACCGTATGTGCGAGTCGTTAGCCTCCCAGGATAAAATGAGAAAACAGCGTTGCTGCACGAACAGCGCCTTCGGCGAACAAGAACGGAGCAAGAAACTATCACCAGAAGAGAGTATGATTTTTGTTTAGGAGGCGGCTGTGTGGTATATTTCGAATAAATGAATAAACCCTAAACCTGATATGATAATATATAGGCTCGAGGGAAAACGTGTGAGCTACTTCACGCGTAATTAAATAAACCGCGTTAATTAATAATCAAATCCGTAATTGAATTAGATTATTATTATTATGCCAAATCAATTATAATAATTCTTATTAAAAACGAATTAAGAATTTAAGAGCCCAAACCCAGTGGAAATTAAATTTAGCAAAACTAGTCCGTCCGTAATTATTCGGGCCAATTTTCTGCTACATTCGTGTCCGCACGTCGCACACGCGGGCAACCTTGAAGGCTTCGCAAGCCTCGGATTGCCCCTCGAAAGCCCAAGATTTGCACCCCCCGCGCGCACGTAGGTGTTGAAACAATACATAAGTAACACATTTGAACACTACATAAGTGTTTTTATATACAGTTATGCATTCTCCTTAGCAAAATCAATGTGGGACTTTCATTATTCTACACAAATTTCCACAACTAAGAGACTAAGTGCATGTTTGGCGTTCCGTTTTTGTAACTTATATGCTGAAAATCTCATTCTGTATTTCATGCGACAGTTTGGGAACTTCGTTTATCGTGACATTTTAACACTTATATGACCATTATTCGAAAGTAGGGAAGTGCTAAAATTCCACTTCTCATTTTCCCGTTAGCGTCGATTTCCTCCTTTATTTTCTTCTTCACCCTACTATTGCATTGATTAAACTATTTTTCTTTATTCCAAAATTTATGATTAAAAGTTCCATTTTATTTAAATTGAATTTGAAGAAGTTTTAGTATTATTCTAATTTATGCCCCTTATCAATGTTATGTTGCAAAACGGAATGATATTGCCGCACATATTAAGTTAATATTTTATAATTTTTTTTATTTTGGGAAATACTAAAACCCCCAAATATTGTTACATTTTTTCCCAAATACTTTATAAATGGTAATTTTCATCGTAATATTATGTGACTCCGCGTGCATTCATACGCGCCCAATTGTTAAATCTTGACACATGTCATGCGACGTAATTTTACAATTTAAATTTTGGGTTACATAGCATTACTCTATCATTTTTAGTAATTTGAATTTCAATATTTATAGTTTATTTTTTTTCATTAATTATATATTCTTATATTAAATTATTATATTAAATTTATTTATTTTTAAAAAATTATGACTTATAAGTTATGATTTACCAAACACATTAGTAACTTATAAGTAACTTATACATAAAATTATCCAAACACTTAACTAACTTATAATTTACTATGTTCATATCACTTATATTGCACTTTTTAACTTTAAGTTATAAGTTACATTTTTTAAGGAACCCCAAACGGGCCCTAACTTTGGATGATCATATCTCATCCATCTCTCAGTCATTTTGAGTGATTCAAAGTGCCTCAGAAAGCTCTCCTGGGGGAGAACACATTCCAAATGTCACTTGTCGTGCGTACGTGACATTCGTCCACTCAAACTATGGATCAAATTGACTTGACAATGTGGGACTACAACCCACATTTTCCAACAATCCCCCACATGGATGAGATTGACATTTCAGTAGCACACACCAAATAGACAGACGCGGAGTTTGACTTGGTGATAGTTTCTTGATCAGATATAACATACGATAGGTAGATAATGCTCCTTGAACCTTCGCTCGAATAAGCATACCGACTTTACTGGTAGACAGTAGAAGTGCTTGTCCTTGAACTGTTCGATCGTTTGTGTAAACGATGATATACTTATCACTATATCCTTTCTGACTCGTTCAGTTCTCCTTTGAAGCGGCCCCACTTCTCTCCCATATAAGTGATCTTTATCTTATAAAGTAACCCGCATTTACTCAGCGTTCACTCCTGAACTCCATGTATTCACCAAAAGATCATTAAAAGCTCAAAGGACTAACCTCGTACCATACGGGTCTCACTGTTTCCTCATCATAGGAACAGGCCATGGGTTTCCCCCAAAATGATTTGGGCATCATGATTTAGTTGGCCCATTGAACCAAGTTATTGGAATCTCCAGTCAGCATTGGTTGGGTGTCCACCATGACGCCGTTAAGCAACAGGCTTAAGGTTTATCCCTCTCGATGATTTCTCAACCACTTCTCTTGATAACCCTTTGGTTAGCGGATCCGCGATATTATCCTTTGACGATATATAGTCAATAGTGATAATTCCGGTTGAGATCAATTATCTAATGAAACTATGTCGTCATCGTATATGATGAGACTTTCCATTATACATCGTGCTCTGTGCTCTACCAATAGCGGATTGACTGTCACAGTGTATCCCTATTGTAGTCACAAGCTTTGGCCATCTTGGAATATCCTTTAAAAATTGGCGTAGATATTCACCCACTTAGGCACATTTATCTAGTGCCACGAACTCAGCTTCCATCGTGGAATGACTTATCACAGTTTTCTTTGAGGATTTCCATGAGATTGTCGCGCCAGCTAGTGTAAACACATAGCCACTCGTAGACTTTAGAGCCTTCTTACTAGATATCCAATTCGCGTCAGTATATCCCTCTAATACTGCTGGATATCTGCCATAGTGCAGTCCATAGTCTCGAGTTTCTCTCAAGTACCTCAGTATCCTTATGATCGCTTTCCAGTGATCAGTTCCCAGATAACTCGTAAACCTACTCAACTTGCTGATTGAGTATGGAATGTCTGATCTTGTACAACTGAATAAGTACATCAGACTTCCAATTATCCTCGAGTATTCCAACTGGGAAACCGCTACACCTTTGTTCTTGGATAAATGTAAAGTCATATCCACATGTGTCCTAGCTTTCTCAAAGTCATCTTTAAGAAACTTCTCAAGGATTTTGTCAACATAATGAGGTTGACTCAATGCGAGTCCTTCTGATGTTCTAGAAATTTGGATTTTTAGAATCACATTTGCTAGTCCCATGTCTTTCATGTCAAA
Source organism: Apium graveolens (assembly GCF_009905375.1). NCBI lineage: Eukaryota > Viridiplantae > Streptophyta > Magnoliopsida > Apiales > Apiaceae > Apium > Apium graveolens. Next base: position 9,259 of record NW_027420760.1, on the reverse strand, counting down.
TCTTGCCTTTAGCATATCTTTTGTAGATTTGATCACTTTATCATTGCTTCCGATAATAAGTAGATCGTCTACATACAATGTCATCATGACATAACCATTGTCATTGTCCTTGATATAACTACTTTCATTATCTTTGTAATATGCACAACTATCACATTCATTGATCTTGAAGCTGTTGGCCAGCACGACCTCATCAAATTTCTCATGCCATTTCATAGGCGCTTGTTTTAAGCCATACAGTGACTTCACTAATCTATAGACTTTCCTTTCTTGACCAGGGACAACGAATCCTTCAGGTTATTTCATATAGATTTCCTCATCTATATCTCCATTTAGAAAAGCTATTTTCACATCCATTTGATGTACTACTAAATTTCGCATTGCAGCTGAAAGGATATTTTCGATATATTATTTATTTTGGTATTTGTACGATTAGACATAAAATTAAGAACACGTAGATCCTCTCCATTAGGACATGAATTTAATTGATCCAAATCAGAGTCAAAAAGTCAAACTAGCAAAATCATGTCTTTTAAACAGATAAAAGAGATATTCCATTTTTGCAAAATATCAAAACTATATCTTTATGGAATATATCTCTAAGGCAATATGATCAAAAAAGAAACATCAAGATATAATATTTCTTAGATCTGTGTTGCAACAGGAATATAGCAACAAGCTCGAATAAGGAATATTGCAGAAATATTCTTTAGAGGTCCCGTGCTATATCAAAAATATTTAACTCTTCACTCCAAAATATATCTCTATATATATTCAAAGATTATTAATATTCAAGGTTGGAATATTAATATCCAGTTCTGCAACTCATTTATGAATACTTACAGTAATTTTCTCTCGTTTCGTAAAATCAGCATTTCACGGAGAAAATTATTCAAAAATACTCAAACACATTTCCTATCATCCAAATATATTTTATATATTAGAAAATATATTTTAAGTATTTATACAAGTCAAAAATTTGGTCAAAAGATCCATCTCCTTTATTTCAAGACCAACGATATTTTTATTCGGAAGAAAGGCTGACAGAACAGTTTCATTTTTAGATAAAATACTTCCACATGATAGAATTACTTGAAATTTAGTATGGATCATTTAAATGGTATTTTATAAGTATGGTAAAAATTTTGTAGCATTCAGAGAATTTTTGTCTGGGCACAAATATCGAGGCAGTTGGTCCCACAGTTGACCACGTTTGACCTAGTTACCATTGACTAAAATTTATCAAAACTTGCAGGACATCATTTTATAATATTTAGGTAATTATCATATTTTTTATGATATTTATTTAAGAATTTTTGGGGTGGTCATAATTAATGGTGCTTAATCCTTAATTAAAGTAATTAAAGAATGATTAAAAGAAAAGTAAAATATATATTTAATATATATATATATATATATATATCAGCTGAGATTTAAATGAATACTAGCTTGTTCTTCCTTCCCACTTGCAAAGAATCACAACCTACTTGCTATGTCTCAATCCATGTGATACACTCCATCCACCATTCATTCCTTCTCAAATCTCAACCATTCAATCCACCCAACTTCTCCTATAAATAAACCCCCACCCTAACCCATTTTCTTCAAGCTAAAGAGCCACAAAGTTGCTGAGATTTTTTCAAGAAGTGTTTCTCTTCATCTCTTTCAAATTCTATACACACACTTCTTCTCAAAAACCTTATCTCTCTTCTATATACTTACATATATACAAGGTTTTTAAAACCCAAGCTTAGCTTCACCTAACCAAGCTTTATCTCAACAAGTGAGCTCATCCACTACCACTTTCCGACCTCCCGAAGGGCTGCCCAAGTTCGACCAAAGTGCCAAAATCTGGCGGAACCTCCGGCGAATTTTTCCGGCGAACTTTTCCGACCGTTTTTCAAAAGTGGTTAGTTTTAGCTTCTTATTTGAGTTCTTTGTATTTAAGCTTTGTACTTAACTTCTATACTTCATCTTAAGCTCTAATACAAGTTCTCTTATAAAAGAAGTTCTCGGGGAGAACTTAGATTCGAACTCGGAATTCGAATAAGTACTTGAACTTCATAAAAATCATTCCAACGAGAAGATCTAAAAAGAAAAGTACTTTATCTCCAAGGGGAGATTATATTTGACACATGTACGAGTTAGCCCATTATTTCTTGCACTTTAATTGGATCTTGGCTAACACTCATTCGTGCTCATAAAATAATTACGAAGTTTAAGTGTAATCCCTTCTAGCATCTTTAGTGCTCTCCGGGGGATTATTACTTGTCTCATATAAACATTTCGTAATTTGTCAAATCTTAAAACGGAACGTACGAGTTAGACAATTACTTAACGCTCTTTAATTGGATCTTGTCTAACTAATAACGTACATATAAAATATTACGAAGTAAAAGTGTAATCCCTTTTAACATCTTTAGTGTTCCGGGGGATTATAGCTTGTCTAATATAAACTACTTCGTAATCATCCGTTATTTAAAGACGAATCAAATCCACGAGTTAGCCAATTATTTTCACGCTCTTTAATTGGATCTTGGCTAACACATATCGTGTATATAAACAATTACGAGACATATCGTATAATCCCCTTCTAACATCTTTCAGTGTTCTGTGGGGTTATTATTCGATATATATAAACTACTCGTAATTATTCGTCTAAACTTCAAAAGCACGATCTTACACCAATTACTTGCACTTCTATTATTTGGATCTTGGCTAAAAATCATAAAACTTATACAAGTACTTGAAGTTAAAAGTATACTTTGACCACATAAGTGTCAAAATATAAGTATACTAAAATCCTTAAGCCTACGAGCGTAGATGATAAGTTACAATTCCGAGATTGTAACTAAAGTATTCTTCAATTTATAAATACATAATCGAAAGAAGAAGAATACTAAAGAAGTCATAAGCCATAAGTGCTTAACATAAAAAGGGACTTCTCATATTATTCCACAACTTTATCAAAACTATAAAGGAGTAATTGTAAATATACTTGACCATCTTGTATTATTCTTAAGTCAAGTATTGTTATTTAGTTTTAATATTCTTATTGGAATATTATACTACTTGTGGGGTAGTACAGTAAAATACTAGTTCAAACCATCTTTTCAATACTTGGTTTGTTTCATGAATTGTCTTATTAGTTTTGTAGTGAGGTGAAGTGACGTGAGGTGATTCTCGTTCTAAGACCCAAGTCCTAGACGTACTCACGGGGAGTTAGTAGTCTTCGCACCGTGAAGAAGAGGAAAGACCCAAGACCGGATCACTAAGATCCAAGACCGACAAAAGCTAAGGAAGCCAAGTCCACACAAATGCTCTACAACAATTTTGAAGAAATAGCGGGGAGTTATTGTCTAAGATAAGTTGTGTAGGTATTACATTTATTTTGAGGTGGTGACCCTTGTGTTACGCACCAAGATAAATACTTGTAAAGGGTGTAAAGGCTTATCCGCCTACTAAATGAGCGAGTTTATTATAAGGGAAAATCCCGAGTCCGGGAGAGGAGCTCGGGGACTGGAGTAGGGGTGAGCGAATCTATTAGAGGTTGCGCCATCGCGAACCAGGATAAAATCACCGTGTGGTATTTTATTTCCTTGCACTTTATCTTCCGCACATATAAACTGCATAACCACTCGGTAAAGTTTTAAAAAGGGATAAAATATTTTTAAAATGCCACAACAATTTTTAAATTGGTAATTAAGCTATTCAACCCCCCCCTTTAAGCTTAAAATAGCCCTCATACGGGACCTTACATCAGCGATAACAAACATCATCCTTATAGACATTATTCTCATTACTGGAGAATATGTGTCAAAGTAGTCCAGACCTTTATGTTGCTTGTATCCTTTAATTACAAGTCTTGCCTTGTACTTATCGATAGTACCATCAGTTTTCAACTTCTTCTTGAAAACCCACTTGTTGCCTAACAGTTTACAACCATTTGGAAAATCAACTAATTCCCAAGTATGATTCTGCAGAATTGAATCAACTTTATTTTTAATGGCCTCTTTCACCATGGGGCCATCGGGTGAGGTAACCGCTTCCTCATAGGATTTCGGGTCACCTTCCTCGAGCAAATATGTCATAAAGTCAGACCCATAAGATTTCTCCGTACATTGTCTTTTGCTCTTTCTCACTACCCCCACATTTTCATCCTCACTTTCTTCACTCTCATTATTGTTATCTATAGACTTATGAGCTCATTTAGACGTTGTAGGAGGTTCTTTTCCTGGATTGCAAGGAAATGTCGTCTAAAAAAATGAGGCATTCCTAGATTTTATAATCATATTCTTCTGAATGTCAGGAATCTTAGAATCATATACGAGAAATCGATATGCAGTTCTATGTGGTGGATATCCGATAAAGATACAATCCACAGTCTTTGGACCAATCTTCACCTTCTTAGGTGTAGGGACCAATACCTTTTCCAGGCACCCCCACACTTTCAGGTGTTGGTAACTTGGTTTCTTTTTCTTCCACATTTCATAAGGACTTACATCCTTATTCTTGCGCATAGTAATATTTAAAATATTATTCACGCTTAAAATGGCTTCCCCCCACATCGACTGCGGAAGTCCAGGGCTTAGCAACATTGTATTCATCATTTTTTGAGAGTGCGATTCTTCCTCTCAGCCACTCCATTTGGCTGAGGGGAGTATGGTACAGTGACCTCATGGATTATACCATGTTGTGAACAGAATTCCCCAAAGGGTTCAACATATTCACCTCCACGATCATTTCGTATCGTTTTGATTTTCTCAGTTTGTCGTGTCTTAACTTCTTCCTTATAGATTTTAAATTTATCTATAACTTGGTCTTTGCTTTTCAGCAAATATACATAGCAGTATTTTGTACAGTCATCTATGAATGTAATAAAATACTTGTTTCCTCCTCTAGTTGGAGCGAATTTTAAATCACATATATCGCTATGTATTAGGTCTAGCACTTTGGTGTTTCTTTCCACACGTTTAAATGACGATCTCGTTAATTTTGCCTCAACACAAGTCTGACACTTATATTTTGTATCAATTGTTAATTTTGGTATGTATTATTTTACACTTAACCTTCGTAAAGTGTCATAATTAACATGTTCTAATCTAGCATGCCATAAATTAGGAGACTCAAGCAAGTAAGCAGAAGAATTCTTCATTTCATTATCGTCCTTAATGGACATAACATTGAGCTTAAATAGCCCATCAGTTACATAGCCCTTGCCTACAAACATACCACTCTTAGATAAAACAACTTTATCTGACTCAATTACAAATGAAAGCCATGATTATTCAACAAAGAACCAGACACAAGGTTTTTGCGAATATCAGGCACATACAGTACATTCTTCAAAGTCAGATTCTTCCCAGAGTTCATCTTTAGAATCATCGTGCCTTCACCTTCAACAGTAGAAGTCGCTGAATTCCCCATGCAAAGCTTCTCACCAGCATCGGAAGCCTTAAGGCTAGAGAAAATCGCCTTGTCTGAGCAAACATGCCTAATAGCACCAGTATTAATCCACCACTCACGCGGATTGGAGCCGACTAGGTTCACTTCAGAGACCGTAGCACAGAGGTCTATATCACCCATCTCCTTGGACATGTGATCGACCATGTTTGCTTCTTTCTTCTTGTTGGCCTTTTTGGGCCTCTTGCAATCAGAAGACCTATGACCCACTGTATCACAGTTGTAGCACTTCCCTTGGAATTTCGATTTCGAAATCCCTCCATTTGGTGCCAGTTTTTCCCTTTTACCAGAAGTGCCCTTCTTTTGCTTGGAGCTTTCAACATGCTCCACCATGTTTGCCTTCTCAGTAGCAACATTCATGCGTTAGGGTTAGTCGCCTGCTGGTGAACCCCATCAGATCCAGTGATCTGTGCGTTGGGATCAGCCGTCATATTTATCGTATTGTTCACAGTGTTATCGTTCATAGATCTGTACTCTACAAAACAGGTAGAAACAGATGTATTAGTCACATATATTAAATACTAATAGCTTTAAGATTGTGATTCACAATCTGCGATTAATACATACAAAACATACGAATAACAGAAAGAACAAAAATGATATAAATGGAGAAGTTCTCAAGTCCAGGGTATAACTGTCTCATTAAAGCTATTACGGCCCTCACTGTATGTGCGAGTCGTTAGCCTCCCAGGATAAAACGAGAAAACGACGTTGCTGCACGAACAGCGCCTTCGGCGAACAAGAACGGAGCAAGAAACTATCACCAGAATAGAGTATGGTTTTTGTTTAGGAGGCGACTGTGTGGTATATTTCGAATTAATGAATAAACCCTAACCTGATATGATAATATATGGGCTTGAGGGAAAATGTGTGAGGTTACTTCACGTGTAAGTAAATAAACCGCGGTAATTAATAATCAAATCCACAATTGAATCAGATTATTATTATGCCAAATCAATTATAATAATTCGTAATAAAAAACGAATTAAGAATTTAAGAGCCCAATCCCAGTGTAAATTAAATTTAGCAAAACCAGTCCATCCGTAATTATTCGGGCCAATTTTTCAGCTACATTCGTGTCCGCACGCGCACACGCGGGTAACCTCGAGGGCTTCGCAATCCTCTGATTGGCCCTCGAAAGCCAAGATTTGCACCCCTGCGGGCAAGTAGGTGTTGGAGCAATACATAAGTAACACATTTGAACACTACATAAGTGTTTTACTATTTAAAGCTATGCATTCTCCTTTGCACATTCAATGTGGGACTTTCATTATTCTACACAAATTTCCACAGCTAAGAGACTAACTTTGAATGATCATATCGCATCCATCTCTTAGTCATTTTGAGTGATTCAAAGTGCCTCATAAAGCTCTCTTAGTCGCCCGCACGCGACATTCGTCCACTCATACTATGTCTCAAATTGACTTGACAATGTGGTACTACTACCCAGATTTTCCAACAATAAAATCTTAAGTTCGTAGAGTAAGCTCCAATGATCTTATAATTTCTGCAAAAACAACTTTGGGGAAAAACTGTATATGGAATAGTTATCCTTTACAGCTTATTTTACATGTAAAATTTATGTTACTGCAAGTTGCATTTGCAATATCTGCAGTCACCAGGCGGGCCTGCCCTTGCATTTTCAGTGAATAAACTAGTCCAATTCATGCACTCACCTTGGTGAATAAACTAGCGTCTCTTGGTTACCTCAAAGCCCCCGCATGTGTGGCTTGTACATTATCTCTAGACCTACGGCCTCAACTTTGTTATGGACAGAAACTTTACATCCGCTATGTTTGCCTATTACGGATGCACTCAATTAGTTTGGTCTTTTTCGGGCAAGCAACGACAGTGGCACGCTCATCCACTGAAGCAGACTACAGAACTGTTTCCGCTGAGCAAAAAAAATGGTGTACTAATCTGCTTCAAGAGCTCCAGCTAACACTATGCTCAATTCACCGGATAGGCTGTGAAAATGTATGATCTACATAGCTATGTAAATATCCAGTATTTCACAGTCGTATGAAGCACACCACCATGTATTTTCACTTTGTGTGTGACAAGTTTATAAAAAGGCATGGTAGAACGTCACTCAGGTTGGTTCTAGCCCAGCATTTTTGCCAATTCTCACACAAACCCATTTTCCAGGTCTTTAATTTTCATTTCCATTCTCACTCTAAGCAAGCTCATCCGCAAGACACGACACCGATCTTGACTTCCAGAGTAGGATATATTGATCACTATAGTTACTTCATTACTACAATCACCTAGAACTTGATGTAATTACAGTTACTTCTTGGATTTAATATTAGTTTACCATATTAAGTTCGACCAATCAAAGACTGTTATTGAAATAAGTTGTATAAAGAGTTGCCCTACTTGTTATATTTTCAAACTGATAAATCTGTTCAAGTGATAAGTTATGAAGAATTTAACAAACCAGAAATAGTACTTCTAACTTATTATAGATTATAAGTAAACCGACCCGAAGATCTGAAAACATATATAATCCAACTACAAACACAATTTTACATGTCATTTGCTTCCGTATATTACACACTTTTGCACTAATACATACTCCATCTGCTATAAATATAACAATGAGACTTGATAATATTATTATGTGAAAAGTCTGCTTTGTCTTTTGCAGCAAGTCATTATTGTGGGCTTGGTATTCAGTAATATTCCCTGTGTAGTTTGGTGCTGGAACAAGATCTGTCTCTATAAATCTATAATTTCAAAGACAGTTTACTATATTGCAGATATGGCTCAGGAGATGACAGACAGGAACGGGAACGATGGAGATATTGCTCGCTCTGTACTTGAGGATAAATGCATGAACCCTCCGGTGACCACTCCAGTGACGGCTGTTTTGTAACTCTTCCTTTTATACAAAAGGTAAGTAGGTAACAAATAATAACAAATACTACAATCTATAAGTGTTTGGCTAGATTGATAATTAAAGTTAAGTTTCTTTCCGGTTCTCTGTTTTGTTAAGTAGCTAGAGACTTAGGTTTTTAATTTCCCTTAACCTGGAAATAAAATCAAAAGAGTTTTTTTTTATATATACTAGATAGCAGGCATGCCATGGAGTCCAGTCCAATCCTTGACATCTTTATAGAGAAACCAAGATCTCGACCACAGCACCAACCCTCTCCAATCCTTGACATCTTTAAGAAAAACTAAGACCTCGATCACTGTATGAACCCTATGTTGGCAAAGAAGTTTCCTTGTCTTTTTTCTCGAACGTTATAGTTTCAGAGAGTTGCTCAGATTTGTATCAATGAGCATGCTTATATAGAAGTCTTGAATTCGAAAATGGAACTCTTCTTTACAATCCCAAAATGAAGTTTTAAGTGAAGGACAGTTTTGGTAGCATGAAATTTATTTAGTAACTATCAATCGGCACCATTCGGAATATTGTCCCATAAACAAGATCTTAAACTCATTGTATCATCTTTAATTTTGTAAACTAATACGAGAACTATAAACAGGGAAACCACAACACAGAGCTATTTGCAGAAATATTAAGCAACTCTAACACAGCAACACTGTATCGAGTTTATGAATTACATTACCATACTTCGATAATATGATTGAATCTATTATTAACCTTGTCATGAATATACTAGTCAATGAATTACTGAAATATTTACCATGCAGCTAATTGCAGAGATGTTGGGCACATATTTTCTAATATTTGCGGGAGATGCGCGGTGACGGTTAATTTGTCAAAGGACAAAGTGGTTACATTGCCGGGAGTTGCTATGGTATGGGGACTGGCTTTAATGGTGAT
>NW_027420759.1:0-24051 GCF_009905375.1 Apium graveolens | reverse complement strand
TCGTCCGAAATGAACCGGCTGGAACCAATGAACTCGTTTCAAATAATTCTCGTAGCGGACCACGGTGAGAGCCAAAATTGAGGCGTCCCATTTTTTGGATATCTTTCATAATTGTCCCTATGGATTTATGAAATTGCATTCGCATTTATTTGGGGTCGTCCGAAAGTGAATCGGGGCTGAAACCAATGAAACTAGGTTTCAAAATAATTCTCGTAGGCAGGGGTACACGAGGTATGGAGCCAAAATTGAGGCGTCCCATTTTTTGGATATCTTTTCATAATTTGTCCCTATGGATTTATGAAATTGCATTCGCATTTATTTGGGGTCGTCCGAAAGTGAATCGGGGCTGAAACCAATGAAACTAGGTTTCAAAATAATTCTCGTAGGCAGGGGTACACGAGGTATGGAGCCAAAATTGAGGCGTCCCATTTTTTGGATATCTTTTCATAATTTGTCCCTATGGATTTATGAAATTGCATTCGCATTTATTTGGGGTCGTCCGAAAGTGAATCGGGGCTGAAACCAATGAAACTAGGTTTCAAAATAATTCTCGTAGGCAGGGGTACACGAGGTATGGAGCCAAAATTGAGGCGTCCCATTTTTTGGATATCTTTTCATAATTTGTCCCTATGGATTTATGAAATTGCATTCGCATTTATTTGGGGTCGTCCGAAAGTGAATCGGGGCTGAAACCAATGAAACTAGGTTTCAAAATAATTCTCGTAGGCAGGGGTACACGAGGTATGGAGCCAAAATTGAGGCGTCCCATTTTTTGGATATCTTTTCATAATTTGTCCCTATGGATTTATGAAATTGCATTCGCATTTATTTGGGGTCGTCCGAAAGTGAATCGGGGCTGAAACCAATGAAACTAGGTTTCAAAATAATTCTCGTAGGCAGGGGTACACGAGGTATGGAGCCAAAATTGAGGCGTCCCATTTTTTGGATATCTTTTCATAATTTGTCCCTATGGATTTATGAAATTGCATTCGCATTTATTTGGGGTCGTCCGAAAGTGAATCGGGGCTGAAACCAATGAAACTAGGTTTCAAAATAATTCTCGTAGGCAGGGGTACACGAGGTATGGAGCCAAAATTGAGGCGTCCCATTTTTTGGATATCTTTTCATAATTTGTCCCTATGGATTTATGAAATTGCATTCGCATTTATTTGGGGTCGTCCGAAAGTGAATCGGGGCTGAAACCAATGAAACTAGGTTTCAAAATAATTCTCGTAGGCAGGGGTACACGAGGTATGGAGCCAAAATTGAGGCGTCCCATTTTTTGGATATCTTTTCATAATTTGTCCCTATGGATTTATGAAATTGCATTCGCATTTATTTGGGGTCGTCCGAAAGTGAATCGGGGCTGAAACCAATGAAACTAGGTTTCAAAATAATTCTCGTAGGCAGGGGTACACGAGGTATGGAGCCAAAATTGAGGCGTCCCATTTTTTGGATATCTTTTCATAATTTGTCCCTATGGATTTATGAAATTGCATTCGCATTTATTTGGGGTCGTCCGAAAGTGAATCGGGGCTGAAACCAATGAAACTAGGTTTCAAAATAATTCTCGTAGGCAGGGGTACACGAGGTATGGAGCCAAAATTGAGGCGTCCCATTTTTTGGATATCTTTTCATAATTTGTCCCTATGGATTTATGAAATTGCATTCGCATTTATTTGGGGTCGTCCGAAAGTGAATCGGGGCTGAAACCAATGAAACTAGGTTTCAAAATAATTCTCGTAGGCAGGGGTACACGAGGTATGGAGCCAAAATTGAGGCGTCCCATTTTTTGGATATCTTTTCATAATTTGTCCCTATGGATTTATGAAATTGCATTCGCATTTATTTGGGGTCGTCCGAAAGTGAATCGGGGCTGAAACCAATGAAACTAGGTTTCAAAATAATTCTCGTAGGCAGGGGTACACGAGGTATGGAGCCAAAATTGAGGCGTCCCATTTTTTGGATATCTTTTCATAATTTGTCCCTATGGATTTATGAAATTGCATTCGCATTTATTTGGGGTCGTCCGAAAGTGAATCGGGGCTGAAACCAATGAAACTAGGTTTCAAAATAATTCTCGTAGGCAGGGGTACACGAGGTATGGAGCCAAAATTGAGGCGTCCCATTTTTTGGATATCTTTTCATAATTTGTCCCTATGGATTTATGAAATTGCATTCGCATTTATTTGGGGTCGTCCGAAAGTGAATCGGGGCTGAAACCAATGAAACTAGGTTTCAAAATAATTCTCGTAGGCAGGGGTACACGAGGTATGGAGCCAAAATTGAGGCGTCCCATTTTTTGGATATCTTTTCATAATTTGTCCCTATGGATTTATGAAATTGCATTCGCATTTATTTGGGGTCGTCCGAAAGTGAATCGGGGCTGAAACCAATGAAACTAGGTTTCAAAATAATTCTCGTAGGCAGGGGTACACGAGGTATGGAGCCAAAATTGAGGCGTCCCATTTTTTGGATATCTTTTCATAATTTGTCCCTATGGATTTATGAAATTGCATTCGCATTTATTTGGGGTCGTCCGAAAGTGAATCGGGGCTGAAACCAATGAAACTAGGTTTCAAAATAATTCTCGTAGGCAGGGGTACACGAGGTATGGAGCCAAAATTGAGGCGTCCCATTTTTTGGATATCTTTTCATAATTTGTCCCTATGGATTTATGAAATTGCATTCGCATTTATTTGGGGTCGTCCGAAAGTGAATCGGGGCTGAAACCAATGAAACTAGGTTTCAAAATAATTCTCGTAGGCAGGGGTACACGAGGTATGGAGCCAAAATTGAGGCGTCCCATTTTTTGGATATCTTTTCATAATTTGTCCCTATGGATTTATGAAATTGCATTCGCATTTATTTGGGGTCGTCCGAAAGTGAATCGGGGCTGAAACCAATGAAACTAGGTTTCAAAATAATTCTCGTAGGCAGGGGTACACGAGGTATGGAGCCAAAATTGAGGCGTCCCATTTTTTGGATATCTTTTCATAATTTGTCCCTATGGATTTATGAAATTGCATTCGCATTTATTTGGGGTCGTCCGAAAGTGAATCGGGGCTGAAACCAATGAAACTAGGTTTCAAAATAATTCTCGTAGGCAGGGGTACACGAGGTATGGAGCCAAAATTGAGGCGTCCCATTTTTTGGATATCTTTTCATAATTTGTCCCTATGGATTTATGAAATTGCATTCGCATTTATTTGGGGTCGTCCGAAAGTGAATCGGGGCTGAAACCAATGAAACTAGGTTTCAAAATAATTCTCGTAGGCAGGGGTACACGAGGTATGGAGCCAAAATTGAGGCGTCCCATTTTTTGGATATCTTTTCATAATTTGTCCCTATGGATTTATGAAATTGCATTCGCATTTATTTGGGGTCGTCCGAAAGTGAATCGGGGCTGAAACCAATGAAACTAGGTTTCAAAATAATTCTCGTAGGCAGGGGTACACGAGGTATGGAGCCAAAATTGAGGCGTCCCATTTTTTGGATATCTTTTCATAATTTGTCCCTATGGATTTATGAAATTGCATTCGCATTTATTTGGGGTCGTCCGAAAGTGAATCGGGGCTGAAACCAATGAAACTAGGTTTCAAAATAATTCTCGTAGGCAGGGGTACACGAGGTATGGAGCCAAAATTGAGGCGTCCCATTTTTTGGATATCTTTTCATAATTTGTCCCTATGGATTTATGAAATTGCATTCGCATTTATTTGGGGTCGTCCGAAAGTGAATCGGGGCTGAAACCAATGAAACTAGGTTTCAAAATAATTCTCGTAGGCAGGGGTACACGAGGTATGGAGCCAAAATTGAGGCGTCCCATTTTTTGGATATCTTTTCATAATTTGTCCCTATGGATTTATGAAATTGCATTCGCATTTATTTGGGGTCGTCCGAAAGTGAATCGGGGCTGAAACCAATGAAACTAGGTTTCAAAATAATTCTCGTAGGCAGGGGTACACGAGGTATGGAGCCAAAATTGAGGCGTCCCATTTTTTGGATATCTTTTCATAATTTGTCCCTATGGATTTATGAAATTGCATTCGCATTTATTTGGGGTCGTCCGAAAGTGAATCGGGGCTGAAACCAATGAAACTAGGTTTCAAAATAATTCTCGTAGGCAGGGGTACACGAGGTATGGAGCCAAAATTGAGGCGTCCCATTTTTTGGATATCTTTTCATAATTTGTCCCTATGGATTTATGAAATTGCATTCGCATTTATTTGGGGTCGTCCGAAAGTGAATCGGGGCTGAAACCAATGAAACTAGGTTTCAAAATAATTCTCGTAGGCAGGGGTACACGAGGTATGGAGCCAAAATTGAGGCGTCCCATTTTTTGGATATCTTTTCATAATTTGTCCCTATGGATTTATGAAATTGCATTCGCATTTATTTGGGGTCGTCCGAAAGTGAATCGGGGCTGAAACCAATGAAACTAGGTTTCAAAATAATTCTCGTAGGCAGGGGTACACGAGGTATGGAGCCAAAATTGAGGCGTCCCATTTTTTGGATATCTTTTCATAATTTGTCCCTATGGATTTATGAAATTGCATTCGCATTTATTTGGGGTCGTCCGAAAGTGAATCGGGGCTGAAACCAATGAAACTAGGTTTCAAAATAATTCTCGTAGGCAGGGGTACACGAGGTATGGAGCCAAAATTGAGGCGTCCCATTTTTTGGATATCTTTTCATAATTTGTCCCTATGGATTTATGAAATTGCATTCGCATTTATTTGGGGTCGTCCGAAAGTGAATCGGGGCTGAAACCAATGAAACTAGGTTTCAAAATAATTCTCGTAGGCAGGGGTACACGAGGTATGGAGCCAAAATTGAGGCGTCCCATTTTTTGGATATCTTTTCATAATTTGTCCCTATGGATTTATGAAATTGCATTCGCATTTATTTGGGGTCGTCCGAAAGTGAATCGGGGCTGAAACCAATGAAACTAGGTTTCAAAATAATTCTCGTAGGCAGGGGTACACGAGGTATGGAGCCAAAATTGAGGCGTCCCATTTTTTGGATATCTTTTCATAATTTGTCCCTATGGATTTATGAAATTGCATTCGCATTTATTTGGGGTCGTCCGAAAGTGAATCGGGGCTGAAACCAATGAAACTAGGTTTCAAAATAATTCTCGTAGGCAGGGGTACACGAGGTATGGAGCCAAAATTGAGGCGTCCCATTTTTTGGATATCTTTTCATAATTTGTCCCTATGGATTTATGAAATTGCATTCGCATTTATTTGGGGTCGTCCGAAAGTGAATCGGGGCTGAAACCAATGAAACTAGGTTTCAAAATAATTCTCGTAGGCAGGGGTACACGAGGTATGGAGCCAAAATTGAGGCGTCCCATTTTTTGGATATCTTTTCATAATTTGTCCCTATGGATTTATGAAATTGCATTCGCATTTATTTGGGGTCGTCCGAAAGTGAATCGGGGCTGAAACCAATGAAACTAGGTTTCAAAATAATTCTCGTAGGCAGGGGTACACGAGGTATGGAGCCAAAATTGAGGCGTCCCATTTTTTGGATATCTTTTCATAATTTGTCCCTATGGATTTATGAAATTGCATTCGCATTTATTTGGGGTCGTCCGAAAGTGAATCGGGGCTGAAACCAATGAAACTAGGTTTCAAAATAATTCTCGTAGGCAGGGGTACACGAGGTATGGAGCCAAAATTGAGGCGTCCCATTTTTTGGATATCTTTTCATAATTTGTCCCTATGGATTTATGAAATTGCATTCGCATTTATTTGGGGTCGTCCGAAAGTGAATCGGGGCTGAAACCAATGAAACTAGGTTTCAAAATAATTCTCGTAGGCAGGGGTACACGAGGTATGGAGCCAAAATTGAGGCGTCCCATTTTTTGGATATCTTTTCATAATTTGTCCCTATGGATTTATGAAATTGCATTCGCATTTATTTGGGGTCGTCCGAAAGTGAATCGGGGCTGAAACCAATGAAACTAGGTTTCAAAATAATTCTCGTAGGCAGGGGTACACGAGGTATGGAGCCAAAATTGAGGCGTCCCATTTTTTGGATATCTTTTCATAATTTGTCCCTATGGATTTATGAAATTGCATTCGCATTTATTTGGGGTCGTCCGAAAGTGAATCGGGGCTGAAACCAATGAAACTAGGTTTCAAAATAATTCTCGTAGGCAGGGGTACACGAGGTATGGAGCCAAAATTGAGGCGTCCCATTTTTTGGATATCTTTTCATAATTTGTCCCTATGGATTTATGAAATTGCATTCGCATTTATTTGGGGTCGTCCGAAAGTGAATCGGGGCTGAAACCAATGAAACTAGGTTTCAAAATAATTCTCGTAGGCAGGGGTACACGAGGTATGGAGCCAAAATTGAGGCGTCCCATTTTTTGGATATCTTTTCATAATTTGTCCCTATGGATTTATGAAATTGCATTCGCATTTATTTGGGGTCGTCCGAAAGTGAATCGGGGCTGAAACCAATGAAACTAGGTTTCAAAATAATTCTCGTAGGCAGGGGTACACGAGGTATGGAGCCAAAATTGAGGCGTCCCATTTTTTGGATATCTTTTCATAATTTGTCCCTATGGATTTATGAAATTGCATTCGCATTTATTTGGGGTCGTCCGAAAGTGAATCGGGGCTGAAACCAATGAAACTAGGTTTCAAAATAATTCTCGTAGGCAGGGGTACACGAGGTATGGAGCCAAAATTGAGGCGTCCCATTTTTTGGATATCTTTTCATAATTTGTCCCTATGGATTTATGAAATTGCATTCGCATTTATTTGGGGTCGTCCGAAAGTGAATCGGGGCTGAAACCAATGAAACTAGGTTTCAAAATAATTCTCGTAGGCAGGGGTACACGAGGTATGGAGCCAAAATTGAGGCGTCCCATTTTTTGGATATCTTTTCATAATTTGTCCCTATGGATTTATGAAATTGCATTCGCATTTATTTGGGGTCGTCCGAAAGTGAATCGGGGCTGAAACCAATGAAACTAGGTTTCAAAATAATTCTCGTAGGCAGGGGTACACGAGGTATGGAGCCAAAATTGAGGCGTCCCATTTTTTGGATATCTTTTCATAATTTGTCCCTATGGATTTATGAAATTGCATTCGCATTTATTTGGGGTCGTCCGAAAGTGAATCGGGGCTGAAACCAATGAAACTAGGTTTCAAAATAATTCTCGTAGGCAGGGGTACACGAGGTATGGAGCCAAAATTGAGGCGTCCCATTTTTTGGATATCTTTTCATAATTTGTCCCTATGGATTTATGAAATTGCATTCGCATTTATTTGGGGTCGTCCGAAAGTGAATCGGGGCTGAAACCAATGAAACTAGGTTTCAAAATAATTCTCGTAGGCAGGGGTACACGAGGTATGGAGCCAAAATTGAGGCGTCCCATTTTTTGGATATCTTTTCATAATTTGTCCCTATGGATTTATGAAATTGCATTCGCATTTATTTGGGGTCGTCCGAAAGTGAATCGGGGCTGAAACCAATGAAACTAGGTTTCAAAATAATTCTCGTAGGCAGGGGTACACGAGGTATGGAGCCAAAATTGAGGCGTCCCATTTTTTGGATATCTTTTCATAATTTGTCCCTATGGATTTATGAAATTGCATTCGCATTTATTTGGGGTCGTCCGAAAGTGAATCGGGGCTGAAACCAATGAAACTAGGTTTCAAAATAATTCTCGTAGGCAGGGGTACACGAGGTATGGAGCCAAAATTGAGGCGTCCCATTTTTTGGATATCTTTTCATAATTTGTCCCTATGGATTTATGAAATTGCATTCGCATTTATTTGGGGTCGTCCGAAAGTGAATCGGGGCTGAAACCAATGAAACTAGGTTTCAAAATAATTCTCGTAGGCAGGGGTACACGAGGTATGGAGCCAAAATTGAGGCGTCCCATTTTTTGGATATCTTTTCATAATTTGTCCCTATGGATTTATGAAATTGCATTCGCATTTATTTGGGGTCGTCCGAAAGTGAATCGGGGCTGAAACCAATGAAACTAGGTTTCAAAATAATTCTCGTAGGCAGGGGTACACGAGGTATGGAGCCAAAATTGAGGCGTCCCATTTTTTGGATATCTTTTCATAATTTGTCCCTATGGATTTATGAAATTGCATTCGCATTTATTTGGGGTCGTCCGAAAGTGAATCGGGGCTGAAACCAATGAAACTAGGTTTCAAAATAATTCTCGTAGGCAGGGGTACACGAGGTATGGAGCCAAAATTGAGGCGTCCCATTTTTTGGATATCTTTTCATAATTTGTCCCTATGGATTTATGAAATTGCATTCGCATTTATTTGGGGTCGTCCGAAAGTGAATCGGGGCTGAAACCAATGAAACTAGGTTTCAAAATAATTCTCGTAGGCAGGGGTACACGAGGTATGGAGCCAAAATTGAGGCGTCCCATTTTTTGGATATCTTTTCATAATTTGTCCCTATGGATTTATGAAATTGCATTCGCATTTATTTGGGGTCGTCCGAAAGTGAATCGGGGCTGAAACCAATGAAACTAGGTTTCAAAATAATTCTCGTAGGCAGGGGTACACGAGGTATGGAGCCAAAATTGAGGCGTCCCATTTTTTGGATATCTTTTCATAATTTGTCCCTATGGATTTATGAAATTGCATTCGCATTTATTTGGGGTCGTCCGAAAGTGAATCGGGGCTGAAACCAATGAAACTAGGTTTCAAAATAATTCTCGTAGGCAGGGGTACACGAGGTATGGAGCCAAAATTGAGGCGTCCCATTTTTTGGATATCTTTTCATAATTTGTCCCTATGGATTTATGAAATTGCATTCGCATTTATTTGGGGTCGTCCGAAAGTGAATCGGGGCTGAAACCAATGAAACTAGGTTTCAAAATAATTCTCGTAGGCAGGGGTACACGAGGTATGGAGCCAAAATTGAGGCGTCCCATTTTTTGGATATCTTTTCATAATTTGTCCCTATGGATTTATGAAATTGCATTCGCATTTATTTGGGGTCGTCCGAAAGTGAATCGGGGCTGAAACCAATGAAACTAGGTTTCAAAATAATTCTCGTAGGCAGGGGTACACGAGGTATGGAGCCAAAATTGAGGCGTCCCATTTTTTGGATATCTTTTCATAATTTGTCCCTATGGATTTATGAAATTGCATTCGCATTTATTTGGGGTCGTCCGAAAGTGAATCGGGGCTGAAACCAATGAAACTAGGTTTCAAAATAATTCTCGTAGGCAGGGGTACACGAGGTATGGAGCCAAAATTGAGGCGTCCCATTTTTTGGATATCTTTTCATAATTTGTCCCTATGGATTTATGAAATTGCATTCGCATTTATTTGGGGTCGTCCGAAAGTGAATCGGGGCTGAAACCAATGAAACTAGGTTTCAAAATAATTCTCGTAGGCAGGGGTACACGAGGTATGGAGCCAAAATTGAGGCGTCCCATTTTTTGGATATCTTTTCATAATTTGTCCCTATGGATTTATGAAATTGCATTCGCATTTATTTGGGGTCGTCCGAAAGTGAATCGGGGCTGAAACCAATGAAACTAGGTTTCAAAATAATTCTCGTAGGCAGGGGTACACGAGGTATGGAGCCAAAATTGAGGCGTCCCATTTTTTGGATATCTTTTCATAATTTGTCCCTATGGATTTATGAAATTGCATTCGCATTTATTTGGGGTCGTCCGAAAGTGAATCGGGGCTGAAACCAATGAAACTAGGTTTCAAAATAATTCTCGTAGGCAGGGGTACACGAGGTATGGAGCCAAAATTGAGGCGTCCCATTTTTTGGATATCTTTTCATAATTTGTCCCTATGGATTTATGAAATTGCATTCGCATTTATTTGGGGTCGTCCGAAAGTGAATCGGGGCTGAAACCAATGAAACTAGGTTTCAAAATAATTCTCGTAGGCAGGGGTACACGAGGTATGGAGCCAAAATTGAGGCGTCCCATTTTTTGGATATCTTTTCATAATTTGTCCCTATGGATTTATGAAATTGCATTCGCATTTATTTGGGGTCGTCCGAAAGTGAATCGGGGCTGAAACCAATGAAACTAGGTTTCAAAATAATTCTCGTAGGCAGGGGTACACGAGGTATGGAGCCAAAATTGAGGCGTCCCATTTTTTGGATATCTTTTCATAATTTGTCCCTATGGATTTATGAAATTGCATTCGCATTTATTTGGGGTCGTCCGAAAGTGAATCGGGGCTGAAACCAATGAAACTAGGTTTCAAAATAATTCTCGTAGGCAGGGGTACACGAGGTATGGAGCCAAAATTGAGGCGTCCCATTTTTTGGATATCTTTTCATAATTTGTCCCTATGGATTTATGAAATTGCATTCGCATTTATTTGGGGTCGTCCGAAAGTGAATCGGGGCTGAAACCAATGAAACTAGGTTTCAAAATAATTCTCGTAGGCAGGGGTACACGAGGTATGGAGCCAAAATTGAGGCGTCCCATTTTTTGGATATCTTTTCATAATTTGTCCCTATGGATTTATGAAATTGCATTCGCATTTATTTGGGGTCGTCCGAAAGTGAATCGGGGCTGAAACCAATGAAACTAGGTTTCAAAATAATTCTCGTAGGCAGGGGTACACGAGGTATGGAGCCAAAATTGAGGCGTCCCATTTTTTGGATATCTTTTCATAATTTGTCCCTATGGATTTATGAAATTGCATTCGCATTTATTTGGGGTCGTCCGAAAGTGAATCGGGGCTGAAACCAATGAAACTAGGTTTCAAAATAATTCTCGTAGGCAGGGGTACACGAGGTATGGAGCCAAAATTGAGGCGTCCCATTTTTTGGATATCTTTTCATAATTTGTCCCTATGGATTTATGAAATTGCATTCGCATTTATTTGGGGTCGTCCGAAAGTGAATCGGGGCTGAAACCAATGAAACTAGGTTTCAAAATAATTCTCGTAGGCAGGGGTACACGAGGTATGGAGCCAAAATTGAGGCGTCCCATTTTTTGGATATCTTTTCATAATTTGTCCCTATGGATTTATGAAATTGCATTCGCATTTATTTGGGGTCGTCCGAAAGTGAATCGGGGCTGAAACCAATGAAACTAGGTTTCAAAATAATTCTCGTAGGCAGGGGTACACGAGGTATGGAGCCAAAATTGAGGCGTCCCATTTTTTGGATATCTTTTCATAATTTGTCCCTATGGATTTATGAAATTGCATTCGCATTTATTTGGGGTCGTCCGAAAGTGAATCGGGGCTGAAACCAATGAAACTAGGTTTCAAAATAATTCTCGTAGGCAGGGGTACACGAGGTATGGAGCCAAAATTGAGGCGTCCCATTTTTTGGATATCTTTTCATAATTTGTCCCTATGGATTTATGAAATTGCATTCGCATTTATTTGGGGTCGTCCGAAAGTGAATCGGGGCTGAAACCAATGAAACTAGGTTTCAAAATAATTCTCGTAGGCAGGGGTACACGAGGTATGGAGCCAAAATTGAGGCGTCCCATTTTTTGGATATCTTTTCATAATTTGTCCCTATGGATTTATGAAATTGCATTCGCATTTATTTGGGGTCGTCCGAAAGTGAATCGGGGCTGAAACCAATGAAACTAGGTTTCAAAATAATTCTCGTAGGCAGGGGTACACGAGGTATGGAGCCAAAATTGAGGCGTCCCATTTTTTGGATATCTTTTCATAATTTGTCCCTATGGATTTATGAAATTGCATTCGCATTTATTTGGGGTCGTCCGAAAGTGAATCGGGGCTGAAACCAATGAAACTAGGTTTCAAAATAATTCTCGTAGGCAGGGGTACACGAGGTATGGAGCCAAAATTGAGGCGTCCCATTTTTTGGATATCTTTTCATAATTTGTCCCTATGGATTTATGAAATTGCATTCGCATTTATTTGGGGTCGTCCGAAAGTGAATCGGGGCTGAAACCAATGAAACTAGGTTTCAAAATAATTCTCGTAGGCAGGGGTACACGAGGTATGGAGCCAAAATTGAGGCGTCCCATTTTTTGGATATCTTTTCATAATTTGTCCCTATGGATTTATGAAATTGCATTCGCATTTATTTGGGGTCGTCCGAAAGTGAATCGGGGCTGAAACCAATGAAACTAGGTTTCAAAATAATTCTCGTAGGCAGGGGTACACGAGGTATGGAGCCAAAATTGAGGCGTCCCATTTTTTGGATATCTTTTCATAATTTGTCCCTATGGATTTATGAAATTGCATTCGCATTTATTTGGGGTCGTCCGAAAGTGAATCGGGGCTGAAACCAATGAAACTAGGTTTCAAAATAATTCTCGTAGGCAGGGGTACACGAGGTATGGAGCCAAAATTGAGGCGTCCCATTTTTTGGATATCTTTTCATAATTTGTCCCTATGGATTTATGAAATTGCATTCGCATTTATTTGGGGTCGTCCGAAAGTGAATCGGGGCTGAAACCAATGAAACTAGGTTTCAAAATAATTCTCGTAGGCAGGGGTACACGAGGTATGGAGCCAAAATTGAGGCGTCCCATTTTTTGGATATCTTTTCATAATTTGTCCCTATGGATTTATGAAATTGCATTCGCATTTATTTGGGGTCGTCCGAAAGTGAATCGGGGCTGAAACCAATGAAACTAGGTTTCAAAATAATTCTCGTAGGCAGGGGTACACGAGGTATGGAGCCAAAATTGAGGCGTCCCATTTTTTGGATATCTTTTCATAATTTGTCCCTATGGATTTATGAAATTGCATTCGCATTTATTTGGGGTCGTCCGAAAGTGAATCGGGGCTGAAACCAATGAAACTAGGTTTCAAAATAATTCTCGTAGGCAGGGGTACACGAGGTATGGAGCCAAAATTGAGGCGTCCCATTTTTTGGATATCTTTTCATAATTTGTCCCTATGGATTTATGAAATTGCATTCGCATTTATTTGGGGTCGTCCGAAAGTGAATCGGGGCTGAAACCAATGAAACTAGGTTTCAAAATAATTCTCGTAGGCAGGGGTACACGAGGTATGGAGCCAAAATTGAGGCGTCCCATTTTTTGGATATCTTTTCATAATTTGTCCCTATGGATTTATGAAATTGCATTCGCATTTATTTGGGGTCGTCCGAAAGTGAATCGGGGCTGAAACCAATGAAACTAGGTTTCAAAATAATTCTCGTAGGCAGGGGTACACGAGGTATGGAGCCAAAATTGAGGCGTCCCATTTTTTGGATATCTTTTCATAATTTGTCCCTATGGATTTATGAAATTGCATTCGCATTTATTTGGGGTCGTCCGAAAGTGAATCGGGGCTGAAACCAATGAAACTAGGTTTCAAAATAATTCTCGTAGGCAGGGGTACACGAGGTATGGAGCCAAAATTGAGGCGTCCCATTTTTTGG
Source organism: Apium graveolens (assembly GCF_009905375.1). Taxonomy (NCBI): domain Eukaryota; kingdom Viridiplantae; phylum Streptophyta; class Magnoliopsida; order Apiales; family Apiaceae; genus Apium; species Apium graveolens. The sequence continues at coordinate 10,695 of NW_027420759.1, read as the reverse complement.
ATATCTTTTCATAATTTGTCCCTATGGATTTATGAAATTGCATTCGCATTTATTTGGGGTCGTCCGAAAGTGAATCGGGGCTGAAACCAATGAAACTAGGTTTCAAAATAATTCTCGTAGGCAGGGGTACACGAGGTATGGAGCCAAAATTGAGGCGTCCCATTTTTTGGATATCTTTTCATAATTTGTCCCTATGGATTTATGAAATTGCATTCGCATTTATTTGGGGTCGTCCGAAAGTGAATCGGGGCTGAAACCAATGAAACTAGGTTTCAAAATAATTCTCGTAGGCAGGGGTACACGAGGTATGGAGCCAAAATTGAGGCGTCCCATTTTTTGGATATCTTTTCATAATTTGTCCCTATGGATTTATGAAATTGCATTCGCATTTATTTGGGGTCGTCCGAAAGTGAATCGGGGCTGAAACCAATGAAACTAGGTTTCAAAATAATTCTCGTAGGCAGGGGTACACGAGGTATGGAGCCAAAATTGAGGCGTCCCATTTTTTGGATATCTTTTCATAATTTGTCCCTATGGATTTATGAAATTGCATTCGCATTTATTTGGGGTCGTCCGAAAGTGAATCGGGGCTGAAACCAATGAAACTAGGTTTCAAAATAATTCTCGTAGGCAGGGGTACACGAGGTATGGAGCCAAAATTGAGGCGTCCCATTTTTTGGATATCTTTTCATAATTTGTCCCTATGGATTTATGAAATTGCATTCGCATTTATTTGGGGTCGTCCGAAAGTGAATCGGGGCTGAAACCAATGAAACTAGGTTTCAAAATAATTCTCGTAGGCAGGGGTACACGAGGTATGGAGCCAAAATTGAGGCGTCCCATTTTTTGGATATCTTTTCATAATTTGTCCCTATGGATTTATGAAATTGCATTCGCATTTATTTGGGGTCGTCCGAAAGTGAATCGGGGCTGAAACCAATGAAACTAGGTTTCAAAATAATTCTCGTAGGCAGGGGTACACGAGGTATGGAGCCAAAATTGAGGCGTCCCATTTTTTGGATATCTTTTCATAATTTGTCCCTATGGATTTATGAAATTGCATTCGCATTTATTTGGGGTCGTCCGAAAGTGAATCGGGGCTGAAACCAATGAAACTAGGTTTCAAAATAATTCTCGTAGGCAGGGGTACACGAGGTATGGAGCCAAAATTGAGGCGTCCCATTTTTTGGATATCTTTTCATAATTTGTCCCTATGGATTTATGAAATTGCATTCGCATTTATTTGGGGTCGTCCGAAAGTGAATCGGGGCTGAAACCAATGAAACTAGGTTTCAAAATAATTCTCGTAGGCAGGGGTACACGAGGTATGGAGCCAAAATTGAGGCGTCCCATTTTTTGGATATCTTTTCATAATTTGTCCCTATGGATTTATGAAATTGCATTCGCATTTATTTGGGGTCGTCCGAAAGTGAATCGGGGCTGAAACCAATGAAACTAGGTTTCAAAATAATTCTCGTAGGCAGGGGTACACGAGGTATGGAGCCAAAATTGAGGCGTCCCATTTTTTGGATATCTTTTCATAATTTGTCCCTATGGATTTATGAAATTGCATTCGCATTTATTTGGGGTCGTCCGAAAGTGAATCGGGGCTGAAACCAATGAAACTAGGTTTCAAAATAATTCTCGTAGGCAGGGGTACACGAGGTATGGAGCCAAAATTGAGGCGTCCCATTTTTTGGATATCTTTTCATAATTTGTCCCTATGGATTTATGAAATTGCATTCGCATTTATTTGGGGTCGTCCGAAAGTGAATCGGGGCTGAAACCAATGAAACTAGGTTTCAAAATAATTCTCGTAGGCAGGGGTACACGAGGTATGGAGCCAAAATTGAGGCGTCCCATTTTTTGGATATCTTTTCATAATTTGTCCCTATGGATTTATGAAATTGCATTCGCATTTATTTGGGGTCGTCCGAAAGTGAATCGGGGCTGAAACCAATGAAACTAGGTTTCAAAATAATTCTCGTAGGCAGGGGTACACGAGGTATGGAGCCAAAATTGAGGCGTCCCATTTTTTGGATATCTTTTCATAATTTGTCCCTATGGATTTATGAAATTGCATTCGCATTTATTTGGGGTCGTCCGAAAGTGAATCGGGGCTGAAACCAATGAAACTAGGTTTCAAAATAATTCTCGTAGGCAGGGGTACACGAGGTATGGAGCCAAAATTGAGGCGTCCCATTTTTTGGATATCTTTTCATAATTTGTCCCTATGGATTTATGAAATTGCATTCGCATTTATTTGGGGTCGTCCGAAAGTGAATCGGGGCTGAAACCAATGAAACTAGGTTTCAAAATAATTCTCGTAGGCAGGGGTACACGAGGTATGGAGCCAAAATTGAGGCGTCCCATTTTTTGGATATCTTTTCATAATTTGTCCCTATGGATTTATGAAATTGCATTCGCATTTATTTGGGGTCGTCCGAAAGTGAATCGGGGCTGAAACCAATGAAACTAGGTTTCAAAATAATTCTCGTAGGCAGGGGTACACGAGGTATGGAGCCAAAATTGAGGCGTCCCATTTTTTGGATATCTTTTCATAATTTGTCCCTATGGATTTATGAAATTGCATTCGCATTTATTTGGGGTCGTCCGAAAGTGAATCGGGGCTGAAACCAATGAAACTAGGTTTCAAAATAATTCTCGTAGGCAGGGGTACACGAGGTATGGAGCCAAAATTGAGGCGTCCCATTTTTTGGATATCTTTTCATAATTTGTCCCTATGGATTTATGAAATTGCATTCGCATTTATTTGGGGTCGTCCGAAAGTGAATCGGGGCTGAAACCAATGAAACTAGGTTTCAAAATAATTCTCGTAGGCAGGGGTACACGAGGTATGGAGCCAAAATTGAGGCGTCCCATTTTTTGGATATCTTTTCATAATTTGTCCCTATGGATTTATGAAATTGCATTCGCATTTATTTGGGGTCGTCCGAAAGTGAATCGGGGCTGAAACCAATGAAACTAGGTTTCAAAATAATTCTCGTAGGCAGGGGTACACGAGGTATGGAGCCAAAATTGAGGCGTCCCATTTTTTGGATATCTTTTCATAATTTGTCCCTATGGATTTATGAAATTGCATTCGCATTTATTTGGGGTCGTCCGAAAGTGAATCGGGGCTGAAACCAATGAAACTAGGTTTCAAAATAATTCTCGTAGGCAGGGGTACACGAGGTATGGAGCCAAAATTGAGGCGTCCCATTTTTTGGATATCTTTTCATAATTTGTCCCTATGGATTTATGAAATTGCATTCGCATTTATTTGGGGTCGTCCGAAAGTGAATCGGGGCTGAAACCAATGAAACTAGGTTTCAAAATAATTCTCGTAGGCAGGGGTACACGAGGTATGGAGCCAAAATTGAGGCGTCCCATTTTTTGGATATCTTTTCATAATTTGTCCCTATGGATTTATGAAATTGCATTCGCATTTATTTGGGGTCGTCCGAAAGTGAATCGGGGCTGAAACCAATGAAACTAGGTTTCAAAATAATTCTCGTAGGCAGGGGTACACGAGGTATGGAGCCAAAATTGAGGCGTCCCATTTTTTGGATATCTTTTCATAATTTGTCCCTATGGATTTATGAAATTGCATTCGCATTTATTTGGGGTCGTCCGAAAGTGAATCGGGGCTGAAACCAATGAAACTAGGTTTCAAAATAATTCTCGTAGGCAGGGGTACACGAGGTATGGAGCCAAAATTGAGGCGTCCCATTTTTTGGATATCTTTTCATAATTTGTCCCTATGGATTTATGAAATTGCATTCGCATTTATTTGGGGTCGTCCGAAAGTGAATCGGGGCTGAAACCAATGAAACTAGGTTTCAAAATAATTCTCGTAGGCAGGGGTACACGAGGTATGGAGCCAAAATTGAGGCGTCCCATTTTTTGGATATCTTTTCATAATTTGTCCCTATGGATTTATGAAATTGCATTCGCATTTATTTGGGGTCGTCCGAAAGTGAATCGGGGCTGAAACCAATGAAACTAGGTTTCAAAATAATTCTCGTAGGCAGGGGTACACGAGGTATGGAGCCAAAATTGAGGCGTCCCATTTTTTGGATATCTTTTCATAATTTGTCCCTATGGATTTATGAAATTGCATTCGCATTTATTTGGGGTCGTCCGAAAGTGAATCGGGGCTGAAACCAATGAAACTAGGTTTCAAAATAATTCTCGTAGGCAGGGGTACACGAGGTATGGAGCCAAAATTGAGGCGTCCCATTTTTTGGATATCTTTTCATAATTTGTCCCTATGGATTTATGAAATTGCATTCGCATTTATTTGGGGTCGTCCGAAAGTGAATCGGGGCTGAAACCAATGAAACTAGGTTTCAAAATAATTCTCGTAGGCAGGGGTACACGAGGTATGGAGCCAAAATTGAGGCGTCCCATTTTTTGGATATCTTTTCATAATTTGTCCCTATGGATTTATGAAATTGCATTCGCATTTATTTGGGGTCGTCCGAAAGTGAATCGGGGCTGAAACCAATGAAACTAGGTTTCAAAATAATTCTCGTAGGCAGGGGTACACGAGGTATGGAGCCAAAATTGAGGCGTCCCATTTTTTGGATATCTTTTCATAATTTGTCCCTATGGATTTATGAAATTGCATTCGCATTTATTTGGGGTCGTCCGAAAGTGAATCGGGGCTGAAACCAATGAAACTAGGTTTCAAAATAATTCTCGTAGGCAGGGGTACACGAGGTATGGAGCCAAAATTGAGGCGTCCCATTTTTTGGATATCTTTTCATAATTTGTCCCTATGGATTTATGAAATTGCATTCGCATTTATTTGGGGTCGTCCGAAAGTGAATCGGGGCTGAAACCAATGAAACTAGGTTTCAAAATAATTCTCGTAGGCAGGGGTACACGAGGTATGGAGCCAAAATTGAGGCGTCCCATTTTTTGGATATCTTTTCATAATTTGTCCCTATGGATTTATGAAATTGCATTCGCATTTATTTGGGGTCGTCCGAAAGTGAATCGGGGCTGAAACCAATGAAACTAGGTTTCAAAATAATTCTCGTAGGCAGGGGTACACGAGGTATGGAGCCAAAATTGAGGCGTCCCATTTTTTGGATATCTTTTCATAATTTGTCCCTATGGATTTATGAAATTGCATTCGCATTTATTTGGGGTCGTCCGAAAGTGAATCGGGGCTGAAACCAATGAAACTAGGTTTCAAAATAATTCTCGTAGGCAGGGGTACACGAGGTATGGAGCCAAAATTGAGGCGTCCCATTTTTTGGATATCTTTTCATAATTTGTCCCTATGGATTTATGAAATTGCATTCGCATTTATTTGGGGTCGTCCGAAAGTGAATCGGGGCTGAAACCAATGAAACTAGGTTTCAAAATAATTCTCGTAGGCAGGGGTACACGAGGTATGGAGCCAAAATTGAGGCGTCCCATTTTTTGGATATCTTTTCATAATTTGTCCCTATGGATTTATGAAATTGCATTCGCATTTATTTGGGGTCGTCCGAAAGTGAATCGGGGCTGAAACCAATGAAACTAGGTTTCAAAATAATTCTCGTAGGCAGGGGTACACGAGGTATGGAGCCAAAATTGAGGCGTCCCATTTTTTGGATATCTTTTCATAATTTGTCCCTATGGATTTATGAAATTGCATTCGCATTTATTTGGGGTCGTCCGAAAGTGAATCGGGGCTGAAACCAATGAAACTAGGTTTCAAAATAATTCTCGTAGGCAGGGGTACACGAGGTATGGAGCCAAAATTGAGGCGTCCCATTTTTTGGATATCTTTTCATAATTTGTCCCTATGGATTTATGAAATTGCATTCGCATTTATTTGGGGTCGTCCGAAAGTGAATCGGGGCTGAAACCAATGAAACTAGGTTTCAAAATAATTCTCGTAGGCAGGGGTACACGAGGTATGGAGCCAAAATTGAGGCGTCCCATTTTTTGGATATCTTTTCATAATTTGTCCCTATGGATTTATGAAATTGCATTCGCATTTATTTGGGGTCGTCCGAAAGTGAATCGGGGCTGAAACCAATGAAACTAGGTTTCAAAATAATTCTCGTAGGCAGGGGTACACGAGGTATGGAGCCAAAATTGAGGCGTCCCATTTTTTGGATATCTTTTCATAATTTGTCCCTATGGATTTATGAAATTGCATTCGCATTTATTTGGGGTCGTCCGAAAGTGAATCGGGGCTGAAACCAATGAAACTAGGTTTCAAAATAATTCTCGTAGGCAGGGGTACACGAGGTATGGAGCCAAAATTGAGGCGTCCCATTTTTTGGATATCTTTTCATAATTTGTCCCTATGGATTTATGAAATTGCATTCGCATTTATTTGGGGTCGTCCGAAAGTGAATCGGGGCTGAAACCAATGAAACTAGGTTTCAAAATAATTCTCGTAGGCAGGGGTACACGAGGTATGGAGCCAAAATTGAGGCGTCCCATTTTTTGGATATCTTTTCATAATTTGTCCCTATGGATTTATGAAATTGCATTCGCATTTATTTGGGGTCGTCCGAAAGTGAATCGGGGCTGAAACCAATGAAACTAGGTTTCAAAATAATTCTCGTAGGCAGGGGTACACGAGGTATGGAGCCAAAATTGAGGCGTCCCATTTTTTGGATATCTTTTCATAATTTGTCCCTATGGATTTATGAAATTGCATTCGCATTTATTTGGGGTCGTCCGAAAGTGAATCGGGGCTGAAACCAATGAAACTAGGTTTCAAAATAATTCTCGTAGGCAGGGGTACACGAGGTATGGAGCCAAAATTGAGGCGTCCCATTTTTTGGATATCTTTTCATAATTTGTCCCTATGGATTTATGAAATTGCATTCGCATTTATTTGGGGTCGTCCGAAAGTGAATCGGGGCTGAAACCAATGAAACTAGGTTTCAAAATAATTCTCGTAGGCAGGGGTACACGAGGTATGGAGCCAAAATTGAGGCGTCCCATTTTTTGGATATCTTTTCATAATTTGTCCCTATGGATTTATGAAATTGCATTCGCATTTATTTGGGGTCGTCCGAAAGTGAATCGGGGCTGAAACCAATGAAACTAGGTTTCAAAATAATTCTCGTAGGCAGGGGTACACGAGGTATGGAGCCAAAATTGAGGCGTCCCATTTTTTGGATATCTTTTCATAATTTGTCCCTATGGATTTATGAAATTGCATTCGCATTTATTTGGGGTCGTCCGAAAGTGAATCGGGGCTGAAACCAATGAAACTAGGTTTCAAAATAATTCTCGTAGGCAGGGGTACACGAGGTATGGAGCCAAAATTGAGGCGTCCCATTTTTTGGATATCTTTTCATAATTTGTCCCTATGGATTTATGAAATTGCATTCGCATTTATTTGGGGTCGTCCGAAAGTGAATCGGGGCTGAAACCAATGAAACTAGGTTTCAAAATAATTCTCGTAGGCAGGGGTACACGAGGTATGGAGCCAAAATTGAGGCGTCCCATTTTTTGGATATCTTTTCATAATTTGTCCCTATGGATTTATGAAATTGCATTCGCATTTATTTGGGGTCGTCCGAAAGTGAATCGGGGCTGAAACCAATGAAACTAGGTTTCAAAATAATTCTCGTAGGCAGGGGTACACGAGGTATGGAGCCAAAATTGAGGCGTCCCATTTTTTGGATATCTTTTCATAATTTGTCCCTATGGATTTATGAAATTGCATTCGCATTTATTTGGGGTCGTCCGAAAGTGAATCGGGGCTGAAACCAATGAAACTAGGTTTCAAAATAATTCTCGTAGGCAGGGGTACACGAGGTATGGAGCCAAAATTGAGGCGTCCCATTTTTTGGATATCTTTTCATAATTTGTCCCTATGGATTTATGAAATTGCATTCGCATTTATTTGGGGTCGTCCGAAAGTGAATCGGGGCTGAAACCAATGAAACTAGGTTTCAAAATAATTCTCGTAGGCAGGGGTACACGAGGTATGGAGCCAAAATTGAGGCGTCCCATTTTTTGGATATCTTTTCATAATTTGTCCCTATGGATTTATGAAATTGCATTCGCATTTATTTGGGGTCGTCCGAAAGTGAATCGGGGCTGAAACCAATGAAACTAGGTTTCAAAATAATTCTCGTAGGCAGGGGTACACGAGGTATGGAGCCAAAATTGAGGCGTCCCATTTTTTGGATATCTTTTCATAATTTGTCCCTATGGATTTATGAAATTGCATTCGCATTTATTTGGGGTCGTCCGAAAGTGAATCGGGGCTGAAACCAATGAAACTAGGTTTCAAAATAATTCTCGTAGGCAGGGGTACACGAGGTATGGAGCCAAAATTGAGGCGTCCCATTTTTTGGATATCTTTTCATAATTTGTCCCTATGGATTTATGAAATTGCATTCGCATTTATTTGGGGTCGTCCGAAAGTGAATCGGGGCTGAAACCAATGAAACTAGGTTTCTAAATAATTCTCGTAGGCAGGGGTACACGAGGTATGGAGCCAAAATTGAGGCGTCCCATTTTTTGGATATCTTTTCATAATTTGTCCCTATGGATTTATGAAATTGCATTCGCATTTATTTGGGGTCGTCCGAAAGTGAATCGGGGCTGAAACCAATGAAACTAGGTTTCAAAATAATTCTCGTAGGCAGGGGTACACGAGGTATGGAGCCAAAATTGAGGCGTCCCATTTTTTGGATATCTTTTCATAATTTGTCCCTATGGATTTATGAAATTGCATTCGCATTTATTTGGGGTCGTCCGAAAGTGAATCGGGGCTGAAACCAATGAAACTAGGTTTCAAATAATTCTCGTAGGCAGGGGTACACGAGGTATGGAGCCAAAATTGAGGCGTCCCATTTTTTGGATATCTTTTCATAATTTGTCCCTATGGATTTATGAAATTGCATTCGCATTTATTTGGGGTCGTCCGAAAGTGAATCGGGGCTGAAACCAATGAAACTAGGTTTCAAAATAATTCTCGTAGGCAGGGGTACACGAGGTATGGAGCCAAAATTGAGGCGTCCCATTTTTTGGATATCTTTTCATAATTTGTCCCTATGGATTTATGAAATTGCATTCGCATTTATTTGGGGTCGTCCGAAAGTGAATCGGGGCTGAAACCAATGAAACTAGGTTTCAAAATAATTCTCGTAGGCAGGGGTACACGAGGTATGGAGCCAAAATTGAGGCGTCCCATTTTTTGGATATCTTTTCATAATTTGTCCCTATGGATTTATGAAATTGCATTCGCATTTATTTGGGGTCGTCCGAAAGTGAATCGGGGCTGAAACCAATGAAACTAGGTTTCAAAATAATTCTCGTAGGCAGGGGTACACGAGGTATGGAGCCAAAATTGAGGCGTCCCATTTTTTGGATATCTTTTCATAATTTGTCCCTATGGATTTATGAAATTGCATTCGCATTTATTTGGGGTCGTCCGAAAGTGAATCGGGGCTGAAACCAATGAAACTAGGTTTCAAAATAATTCTCGTAGGCAGGGGTACACGAGGTATGGAGCCAAAATTGAGGCGTCCCATTTTTTGGATATCTTTTCATAATTTGTCCCTATGGATTTATGAAATTGCATTCGCATTTATTTGGGGTCGTCCGAAAGTGAATCGGGGCTGAAACCAATGAAACTAGGTTTCAAAATAATTCTCGTAGGCAGGGGTACACGAGGTATGGAGCCAAAATTGAGGCGTCCCATTTTTTGGATATCTTTTCATAATTTGTCCCTATGGATTTATGAAATTGCATTCGCATTTATTTGGGGTCGTCCGAAAGTGAATCGGGGCTGAAACCAATGAAACTAGGTTTCTAAATAATTCTCGTAGGCAGGGGTACACGAGGTATGGAGCCAAAATTGAGGCGTCCCATTTTTTGGATATCTTTTCATAATTTGTCCCTATGGATTTATGAAATTGCATTCGCATTTATTTGGGGTCGTCCGAAAGTGAATCGGGGCTGAAACCAATGAAACTAGGTTTCAAAATAATTCTCGTAGGCAGGGGTACACGAGGTATGGAGCCAAAATTGAGGCGTCCCATTTTTTGGATATCTTTTCATAATTTGTCCCTATGGATTTATGAAATTGCATTCGCATTTATTTGGGGTCGTCCGAAAGTGAATCGGGGCTGAAACCAATGAAACTAGGTTTTCAAAATAATTCATCTAGGCCAGGAGGGGTCCAGACTTCGGTATGGAGCCACAATTGAAGGCGTGCACGATCTCTATTTGAAGTAACTTTTTTTTGACCATTAATTCTGCATTTATCCTAGACCTGGATTTTAGAAATTGCATTGCATTTATTTGGGGTCGTCGAAGTGAACGCGGCGCTGAAACCCACCACTTTTTAAACTAGGTTTTCAAAATTCTCGTAGGCAGGGGTACACGAGGGTATGGAGCCAAAATTGCAGCGGCGTTCTCATTTTTGGATAATCTTTTCATACTTTGTCCCTATGGATTTATGAATTGCTCTTCGCAATCTATTTGGGGTCGTCCGAAGTGGCCTCGGGCAGTTTGAAACCCAATGAAACTAGGTTTCAAACACAATTCTCGTAGGCAGGGTCCCCGAGGTCTGGAGCACAATTGAGGCGTCTCATTTCTTGGATATCTTTCATAATTTCCGTCCCTAATGATTTATGAAAGTTGCATTCGCATTTATTCGGGTGCTCGTCAGACCGATGTGACTTCGGGCGTGAACCCAATGAAACTGTTTTA
>NW_027420758.1:0-4780 GCF_009905375.1 Apium graveolens | reverse complement strand
TTCTCGGAAAGAGTTTCGGGTTCCAAAAACGTAACACGGGTGACGTCGTTGGTTCCCGTTTTTATAAAATAGATTTTAAATACTCGAAAAATTTTAAAATTTCATATTCTTATAAATCCATAAATCACATAAAAATAATTAGGAAGAATATACAATTATCATTTTTATTTTGGACATATAAAATTAAAATACTCAATTATATTTTTGAATATCCAAACAGATCACACTTCACATTAATCACAGAATAGATACTGAACACACATAATAATATTTAATAGCAAAAATAATTACACGATATAGCCCGGATATTACATCCTTCCCCCTTAAAAGGATTCTGTCCTCAGAATCTCTAAGAAAATAAATGAGGATACTTTTTCTCTATATCACTTTCTAACTCCCCGGTTGACTCTCAACCTTTGGGTTTCCCACAATACTCTTACTAACTTTACCACTTTATTCCTCAATACTTTCTCTCTCTCCTCTAGAATCTCTATCGACTCTCTACATATGACAAATCTGTCTTGAAGCTCTATTGGCTCATATTCTATTACATCCTGGAGTCTGGATTATTTTCTTGAGCATTGAATACTGAAACATTGTGAATGTGCTCCATGTGCGGGGTAACGCCAACTCGTAGCTACTTTGCCAACGCGCTTTAGATCTCAAAGGTCCGACATATCTTGGGCTTAGCTTTCCTTTCTTTCCAAATCTCGTAGTCCTTTCCACGGTGATACTTTCATAAGTAACCAAGCCTTCTTCCAAATTCCATGTCTTTTCGACTGTCTGCATATTCCTTTGACGTCTTGTGCTGCTATCATCTTTTCTGGATTATTTCAACACTTCCTTTGTCTGCTGCACCAATTCAGGTCCAAGTATTTTGCGTTCTCCTACTTCGTCCCAATACACTGGAGATCTGCATTTGCTCCATAAAGGGCTTCATAGGGTGGCATCCCAATACTGGCATGATAACTGTTGTTATAAGCAAACTCTACCAGAGGTAAATGTTCGTCCCAACTTCCTTTAAAATCAATAGCACAAACACGCAACATGTCCTCGATTGTCTGGATCGTTCTTTCACTTTGGCCATCCGTCTGGGGGTGATAGGCCGTACTCATATTCAGTCTTGTTCCCAAACATTCTTGAAAACTCTTCCAAAATCTTGAATTAAACCTTGGATCTCGATCAGATACAATAGACACTGGAACTCCATGACGAACTACATTTCCTTCAGGTACATATGGACTAACTTGTCGAGCGAAAATCTTTCATTTATAGGCAGAAAATGAGCTGACTTGGTAAGTCTATCCACTATAACCCAAATGGCATCATGATTAGCCCTTGTCCTTGGTAATCCAACTATGAAATCCATGGTAATATGTTCCCACTTCCACTCTGGAATCTCCAATGGCTGTAACAATCCACTTGGTCTCTGATGCTCTGCTTTAACTCTCTGACAGGTATAACATTTGCTAACCCATTCCGCAATTTCCCTCTTCATATCTGGCCACCAATAATTCTCTTTAAATCTCTGTACATTTTGGTACTCCCTGGATGGATGGAATATCTTGAACTATGTGCCTCTTGTAAAATTTCATTCTTTAACTCCGTCACCGGTGGAATCCAAATTCTAGATGAAAACCTCATACCTTGATCATCCTTTTGCGTACATAATTCTTCACCTACCAAAATTTAATCTTGATCCATTACATCTTCCTGACATTTCTTTATTTTCTCCAATAACTCCGGTTGGAAAGTCATACTGTACACTTTCGCTTCCTCAGGCTTGCAAACTCTAATCTCCAATTCCAATTTCTGAAATTCCTTATATATCTCTTCAGGTACTGATAACTCATTTAACCTTTCCTTCCGACTTAACGCTCTGCTACAACGTTCGCTTTACCGGGATGATAATTAATCGAGCAGTCGTAATCCTTGATCAATTCTAACCATCTCCTTTGCCTCATATTAAGTTCCTTCTGTGTGAATATGTACTTTAAGCTTTTGTGATCCGTGAAAATCTCGCACTTTTCTCCATACATAATGTCTCCAAATCTTCAAAGCGAAAACTATGGCTGCTAGCTCCAAATCATGAGTAGGATACTTTTGTTCGTGTGGTTTCAATTGCCTTGACGCATACGCAATCACCTTTTCGTGCTGCATTAAACACATCCTAGTCCTTTGTGAGAAGCATCGCTATAAATTACGAAATTCCCTTGATCGTCTGGAAGTGACAAAACAGGTGCCGTGATTAATCTTTGCTTCAATTCCTGAAAACTTCCTTCGCACTTGTCGTTCCATATAAACTTTTCATTCTTTCGTGTAAGCTTTGTCAATGGTGTTGCAATCCTTGAGAAATTCTGACGAATCGACGATAATATCCCGCCAATCCCAAGAAACTTCTTACCTCGTGGGTGTTCTCGGTCTCTCCCAATTCGTAATTGCTCGATCTTTGCCGGGTCCACTTTGATCCCTTCGTTACTGACTATGTGTCCTAAGAACTGAACTTCCTGTAGCCAAAACTCACACTTCGAGAATTTAGCATATAACTTCTTTTTCCTTAAAATCTCCAAAGCTTCTCAATGTTCCGCATGATCCTCTTCCGTTTTGAATAAATTAAAATATCGTCTATAAACACAATAACGAACTTGTCCAAATACTCCTTGAAAATTCTATTCATCAGGTCCATAAACGCTGCCGGGGCATTGGTCAATCCAAAAGACATCACTAAAATTCGTAATGTCCATACCTTGTTCTGAAAGCTGTCTTTGGTATATCTTCTGGCTTGATCTTCAGTTGATGATATCCTGATCTTAAATCAATTTTGGAGAAGTACTTGGCTCCCTTCAATTGGTCAAACAAATCGTCAATTCTGGTAACGGATACTTGTTCTTGATTGTAAGCTTTGAGCTCTATAGTCGATGCACAGTCTCATGCTTCCATCTTTCTTCTTGACAAATAATACCGGGGCTCCCCACGGGGATACGCTGGGTCTGATTACTCCTTTCTCTAACAACTCCTGCAATTGCTTCGCTAGCTCTTTCATCTCAACAGGCGCCATTCTGTACGGGGCCTTGGATACTGGTTCTGTTCCAGGTGCTAAGTCGACCGCAAATTCAATTTCTCTATCTGGAGGAAGTCCTGGTAACTCATCGGGAAACACGTCTGGAAATTCATTCACTACTGGAATATCTTCAAGTTTTGCTGGCTCCTGACTTCTGTCGATCACATATGCTAAATGCTCGCATCCTTGCCGTAATAACTTCTTGGCTTGAATCATTGTTAAGAACTTCTTTACTTGCTTCTGGCCCTTGAACGTTACTATTCTTTCGTCTGGCGTCTTCACCATTACCTTCTTATTTCGACAATCTATCTGGGCATCGTGCTTAGATAACCAATCCATCCTAATATAACGTCAAACTCCCCTAACTTAAATGGTATCAAATCTACACAAAACTTACTACCAGAAATCTCAATCTCACAATTCCCACAAACTTGATTAACAGATACACGTTCTTGATTTGCTAATTCCACAGTCATTATTTCATTTAAACACTCAACTGGACAATTTAACTTACTAACAAAATCTTGTGAAACAACGATCGGTTGCTCCCGAATCTATTAACACTTTGGCACATAAAGAATTCACATTAAGCGTACCTGCCACGACATCCGTATCCTGGATAGCATCCTTCACAGACATATCAAAACTCTAGCCCTTGGAGTCTCATTCACTGTTGGGGTAGATCCCATAATCCTCAATGCATTACTGACTGGGGCTGGTGTCTTGCAATCCCTGGCTATATCCTGGTTTCCCACATTTAAAGCACGTAAATCCAATGGCTGGAACCTTCACTGCTGGATTCCGGATAGGCTGATCCTTATTTGCTGGTTCTCTTGGCTGATTTCGGCACTCCCTCGAATAGTGCCCTTTCTGGTTGCATTGAAACAAACTACATTCAACTTATTACAAACTCCCCATGCTTCTTCCCACATACTTGACAATCTGGAAAAGTTAGTCTCAACTGATTCGGCTGATTGCATTAACTGGACGGTTGCCCTGGCCTCCGTCGCTTGCATTTTGTCTCCTGAAATTAAAATTCCTCCCTGGCTGAAACTTGCCCTTCTTAAAATTTGGAAACTTCCCTGGGTGTGACTGGCCCTCATTCCCTTCAAATTTCCTTTTCTTTCTTTCCTTTTCCTTCTGGAACATCTCACTCTCTGTCTCTGCGATCATAGCCTTCTGTACCACTCATGCATAGGTATCCAATTCAAAAATGTCTACCTTCCCTCTGATCCATGGTTTCAAACCTTGTTGGAATCTTTTAGCCTTCTTCCTGTCAGTATCCACATACGACGGCACATACCTTGACAATTCCTCAAACTTAACCTCATAATCTGTTACCGACATATTCCCTTGCTTTAATTCTAAAAACTTCAGCTCCATTTGATCTTGGACAAACTGAGGAAAATACTTTTCTAAAAAATTCCTTAAACCTCTCCCAAGTAATAACATCTGTACCTTCCAATGTCTTCACCATCTCCCACCAATAGGTGGCCTCATTCTTCAGATAGTAACTTGCAAACTCAACCTTCTGTTCTTCCTTTACTTTCACTAAGGCAAATGCCTTCTCTATTTCCTTTAACCAAACATTTGCTTCAATCGGCTCTAGGGAACCCTTGAATTCTGGTGGGTTTACTGCCTGAAAAGTTTTGAAAGTTACCTGGGGATTGGTCTGTCTTTGTTGTTGTTGTGCCAGGTGAACTGTTTGTTGGGCCAAGA